>NC_136489.1:93620300-93870300 GCF_053919585.1 Euprymna scolopes | reverse complement strand
TTTTGGGGTTTTTTTTTCAGCACGATTGTAATTAGTAGAGAGTGACAACAATCGGTTAATATGTTTAATTTAATTTAGTTAATTTTTTTAACACGATGTAGAGAGCGGCGCCATAGTGTATGATTTCTGTAGTGTTTGTTTATTTATTGTAGAAGTGGATTCCGGAATATGTAAATAGTCAGGTATCAGCCAATCAAAATGGGCTGAATTTGAGAAGGGAGAATTTTAAATTTTTGAATCAGGAAATGGAAAGATTATGTTATGTGTTTATATGTAATAACCAGTTAATGGTGGTGCACGCATAATATCATAAGAAAATATAGAATTTGACCCGGTCTCAACTGGTAGTGGTGGGAACACTAAATATTGAGAGAAAATAATAGAAACTTCTTCCGCTGTAGATGTGGCCATTGTGATGGTGTAACTCATCAGATGTAATGGAGCATTTTAGTATCATGAGTGAATGTGGTGGAAATGGTGGTCGTAAGCTACATAAGATAGTGGCTATCAGGGTAGATGTATTGAATTTTTATGTAGCATCTGTTGTTGCAAACCTACAGTACTTTGGTCCAGGGGGAAATTTCTGCAATCAAAATATTATATATTGAGATGTAGTTTATATTGGATTTAATACATAATAATGATTTAAAAAATTTTTAAAAATAAATGACTCGTACACCACTACCGAGAATCGAAACCAAAACGTTTAGCTTACGGTTTACTTTTTCCTTTGATGTTAATGCCTGAGCTATGAAGATATGTTTGCTGCAAAGTTAAAAATTAAAACATAAACCAATCGCTATTACGTTATGCATACATATTCGTAATGCTACCGTTCGACCTGGCAAATTCCATTTTTTTGATTTTCACATTTTGCACCGATTTTATCCAGCTAGAACCCAAATATAAAGTTTCGCATTGGTTCAAATATTAAGTTTCATGTTTGTAGACCAAAACTGATAGAGGAGTTTGGTTAGGTAGTTTTTTTAACCAAATATGTATAGAAAGAGTTTTGTGTTTACTATAACCTTTGTACGAAAATATTACACAAGTATAAATCATGTAGAATATCTGCATGAATATAATTATACGTAATTATTAACTAAAGACGATCATCCTATAAAAAAAACAAAAAAACTAATAGGGAATTAATTAAAATGAATGTTTAAAAGAATATGCAAATTAGCAAGATCTTTTGCAGATAAGCGCGATTCCATGACCAATATATAGCAAAGTTGTAATTTCTTTTTAAATAAATAAAAAAGGGGTTTTAATATGAAAATCAATACACAAAAAAAAAAAAAAAAAAAAAATTTATATATACATACATATAATATAAAGCTGAACGTCTGTGTTTGTGTCTGGTCACGAATAGGCTCCTATATGGTTGACTATTATAGAAAACTGATCACATATAATGATAGAAGATGTATCGAGACACAGGAATGGGTATGTTTGATCTGGCATAATGATGATTCATTAAAATTGTGGGGTCTGCGTACACGCCTGATCCACAAAGTATGGAAATAAAAAATTTAAAAATTAAGAAAGAACATTTACACGTGTTTTTGATATAGATGTACATAATAATACTTTGATAAGTATGTTTTAACTTAAATAGGGATGGTATAATAAACTTGTGGGGTCTGCATTCGCGCCTGGCCTCCATAGAATGGAAATAGGAACAAACTTTAATAAAGACTTTTCATATATATCTGCATAAGTATATTTTGATAATTATGTTTCAGTTTGAAGAAATATGGTATAATAAAATTATGGGGTGTTCGTTCGTGCCTGACCTCCATAAAATGGAAATATGTCACAAAGTTTAACAAGGTTTTTTAATATAGATCCACAGAATATTGTGATAAGTGTTTCAGTGTGAACAAGTATGTTATAATAAATTATGGGGTTTATCTATTTTATTTTTACTTTCATCATATTCTGCTTTGGTTTTGATACCCCCAAATTCGAAGCTATCTCTTTACAACCCTTCTTTTTCATAACCTATCATACTTTCATAAATCAGTCCATTTTCTGTAGGCTGTTTTTGAACCCACTCAACGACGGGGACTTTTGCTAGTATATACATGTGTGTGTGTGTGTGTGTGTATGTATAAATATATATATATATATATATATATATATATATATATATATATATATATATATATATGCATATATAGGAGTGTGTGTGTGTATATATATATATATATATATATATATATATATATATATATAAATTCAGGTAATAGAAATGAAAAGTTTACCAGATAAAAGCAAGTGTAAACTTAAATTTAATATAAACATTAATATTCATATAGTAATCCCAAACTAATAATAAAGCTCAATACAAACACAACAGAAAGGAGAGCTTGTCATAAGGAAAGGAAATCAAGACTGTCATTTAAAATTTACAAGGAAATTAAAATTTGTTTTTGGAGTATTCTGTCAAACAATAAATTTCCTTGTAAATTTTAATTTAAAGTCTTGACTGCTTTCCTCATATATATATATATATATATATATATATATACTAGCATGGGTGCCCGGCGTTGCCCGGGTATTTGAAGGTGTATGTTGAGCAAAAAAAAAAAAGCGGTCAAATTTTTAAAACTTTGACCCCTATTATGACCCCTTAAAATTTAATGTTTTGGGGCTCCAATCAAGTTATTAAGTTAGATCCATTTCCAAGGAACATATCTAAAATTTCAAGTGTTTAGAGCCCAAATTGTTGGAGGAGTTTTGTAGTGTTCTCAAAGGTCAAATCGTTTAACTTTGACCCCTTACTCGCCAAATTTCTGGCCGAAAACTGATCACATCGATTTTCCCAAATCTCAGTACCCTGTATATCAAATTTCGAATCTGTAGACTAAAAATTGACAGACTTATTGCGTAGGGAACTGTAGATACACAGACAGATACACAGATAGACAGATACACAGACACGTTCACTTTTATAGATATACTAGCATTTCGGCCTGGCGTTGCCCGGGTGTTTGGAGGTGTATGCTGAGAAAAAAAAAAAAAAAAAAAAACGGGCAATTTTTAAAAAATTTAACCCCTATTATGACCCCTTAAAATTTATTGTTTTGGGCTCAAATTACATTATTAAGTTAGATCCATGTCCAAGGAACCTATATCTAGACCGAAAATTATCGGAGGAGTTTGGTTAAAGATCAAATCGTTGAACTTTAACCCTTTCGCAGCCAAATTTCTGGCCGAAAACCAATCAAATCGATTTTCCCAAATCTCAGTACCCTGTATATCAAATTTCGAGTCTGTAGACTAAAAATTGACAGAGTTATTGCGTAGGGAAATGTACACAGACACACAGACAGACACGTTCACTTTTATAGATGTACTAGCATGGGTGCCCGGCTTTTCTCGGGTATTTTGAGATGCATGTTGAACAAAAAAATAAAAAATAAAAAGTGGTCAATTTTTTAACTTAGACTCCTATTATGACCCCTTAAAATTTATTGTTTTGGGCTCAAATTAAGCTATTAAGTTAGATCCATGTCCAATGAACCTTTATCTAAAATTTCAAGTGTTTAGACCGAAAATTGTCGGAGGAGTTTGGTAGAGTTCTCAAAAGTCAAATCGTTGAACTTTGACCCCTTAATCGCCAAATTTCTGGCCGAACACCGATCATATCGATTTTCCCAAATCTCAGTACCCTGTATATCAAATTTCGAGTTTATAGACATAAAATTGACAGACTTATTGCATAGAGAAATGCACACAGACACATAGACAGACAGACCCCACACAGACACGTTCACTTTTATTGATATACTAGCATGGGTGCCCGGCGTTGTCCGGGTGTGTCGAGGTGTATGCTGAGAAAAAAAAAAGGGTCAATTTTTTTTAACTTTGACCCCTATTATGACCCCTTAACATTTATTGTTTTGGTCTCAAATTACATTATTAAGTTAGATCCATGTCCAAGAAACTTATATCTAAAATTTCAAGTGTTTATACCGAAAATTTTCAGAGGAGTTTGGTAGAGTTCTCGAAGGTCAAATCGTTGAACTTTGACCTCTTTACAGCCAAATTTTTGGCCGAAACCCAATCACATCGATTTTCCCAAATCTCAGTACGCTGTATGTCAAATTTTGAGTCTGTATACTGAAAATTAACAGAGTTACTGCGAAGGAAAATGTACACAGGCAGACAGACACGTTCACTTTTATAGATATATAGATATTGCAAGGAGTCTCCACAGATCGATCAATGTTTCAACATTTTCATGTTTCATCAGGAATATTATACCATTGATTCATCCAGCTAAACTCTTTACAATGTTTATATTTTATTTATATAAAGCTCTACACACGTATTCAGCACTTTTGGAAAAATATTGTGTTTTAGTCCATATTAACATTATACTTGAACTTAATTAATCTTTTAATATATATAGAGTGTCCCAATAAAATGTATACACTCTTTAAATTATCTCAACTTGCTATATGAATATGCTATGCCACATTCCCAAGAGATCTTTAGGAATAAAGAATGGCACTTCCAGCAGAAAGGAGCAGTTCTCCACTATCATCATGGCGTAAGAGCATATCTTGATAGTCACCTGCGAAACATAGTTAGGACGAAGAGAAAGTATCGAGTACTCTCCATGCTCACCGGATTTGAGTCCCCCTGGATTTTTCTCTTTTTTGAGGGCGATGTGGGGGGCAGGATTCACACCACAAAACGAGCTACAATGAATGAGTTGAAAACAACCATTGAAAGAAGATGAGTCAACATACCAATTGAACTGTTCCTCTAGCCTTCATCAGGTGGTAATGGCAAGGGGATCTAGGTGAAATTCAAGTTTGTTTTTTCATAACTTGTCGGATAGATCATATTTTGAAATTTGAATTTTCTTAAAATCTTTGGACATCGGAATTTTTTGATCCGGATTTTTTTTTTTTTTTTTTTTTCATTGTTTTGCCCGTTTAAAATCCAAAGGATTTTTTTTTTTTTTTTTTTTTTACATGGGGGTCACCACTTATCAAGGCCCAAGGTTTGTTGTAGAATCGTTGAGTTGATATTGCATTGCTGACAATTCAAATTTTTTGTTGTCAATTATTTTTTCAATGCAGAATTTTGTTTTTTAAGGCTAGTTGCCGGTGGATAATTCAAATTTGATTTGAAAGTTGAACTGTTCGTTCAAGCATTGAGATATCCATTTTGTTGCTTTTCAAAATGCTGTTTACAGCAGGATTCACGAATGACTAATTAGTTGAAACATGGTGGCGATTTGATAACATCCTGTTTCAATTTTATTGCTGCATTCAAATTCTAAACTATATCTGTTTTGGTCAGCATTGTGCCTTTATTTATTTATTTGCTAACAGGGAGACCCCATGTTGCCCGGTATAGAATGAGAATCAACAAATGTTTCACACTTCCAATACTTTTAATGTTATTTAAATAAGTAAAATCATCCATTTTTCAATCAAATTGATTGATTGATTGCCTACTCTAGTCAAGGACTCACCACTGTTTATTGGAAGGAAGTTTATATGCCTCCCCGCAGTAACTTAGTCCACAATACATTGTAGTCTATATTGCACTGTAGAAAACCTACTGTTAATTTTATAAAATTATTTTTATATAATGACTTTAAATAAAGTTTAAAATATTATGGCCCAGTTGTAATCTAAACAGAAACAGTCATTTTGAATGCGTTTGTGTTTTATCAAAAACCTACTATTGATTTTATATGCCGGGTCCTTCTGCTTGTGCAATTATAAAACTTCTGAAATGCACTTGTCATGTTAATTTTGGTAAACATTTGACCCGTTCTTTCTTTAATTGAATTTTTTCTTATTATTGATTTTCGATACTTATCGGAGCCATTTTGATATAAAACTTATCTAAGAACACTTCCAGACTCATAAAGTACAGTTGTGTGAAATTTAAAAATCTTGGCCTAGCTGTTTCAGAGTTCATAAGTAACAAACTCTCTCTCTCACACACACACACACAAAATACCTTTTATATATAGAAAGAGAAGATAGAATAAAAGACCGTAATTGAGCAGTGAATACATTTGCTAAGCATAGGAAAAAATATAATATAAAATTCTCTTTTTCAGCTATAATTTTGAATGCAATTTGCAGATAAACGGACCCTCAGATGCCCTTGGTAAGTTCAGTACATATGTCGTCAACAGAAACGGGTTCTAGATTTTAAGATTTCATTACAATATCGATGCAAGATGTTTCAAAGTGATGGCCAACAAATTTTGTTGAATGCCTTGGAAAAATCTAAAAATTGATCGCAAAAGGCTTGTAAAATTCGACATGTTTCTCAAATGTACAGTACTGTGCAAAAATGTTCTACACAAGAACTTTTGGCCAAAATCCATCTTGTCGTTTACATAGCTCTGGGCAACCATGTCAAATATACAGTTCAGAATCATTTGACAATAAAGCTTCTCTGGTATAGAGCGAAAGCCACCTTCTCTACTTGTCATAATCGGCAATGTTACCATTTCTTAATTCTTATAACAGTTCCTTTTTATGGTTTTAATGACCAAACGAATCACATCCTCCATAAATTCGTTAATGTTGATAGCGAGAAGTGTGGAAGGTTCCTAATGATTACTTGGGTGGGTGGCTTTGCTTTGTTCAGTACTTCCTTGAAGTGTCAGTCCCATGAATAAAGAATTAACTTTTTATAGAGAATGTATGGAATCATCATCATCATTATCATTATCATTATGAATTTGAAGATTCTATTGTTGGCATTGGTTTTCCTGATATATTTCTAGTCAGAATTCTTTCTAGAAAGATATCAGAGACTACGGGAGGGACCACATGAAAATTGCCAACATCTTAAAGTGAAAGTGATTTTTGTGGAGTGAACTGGATTCGAACTTGGGAAACCCAGGTCGTCAGTCTGTGTCGTAACCACTGAATCACTGCCCCCCCCCCCCGTGTATTAATTTTTTGGACATTTAAATTATTTGTTTTATTTTTATCAAGAAAAAAATCTCATGATGTGAAAAACGTCATTAATTTATTTAAGATGTAATTATATTGTGTTAAATTCATATAACACAAGCTGAACCTAACAGCATTGATCAAGAGTAAAAAAAAAAAAAATGGCTGACATGTTTACAAAGAAACAAGAATTAATTTTGGTGATTTTAATTACGTAAACAAATTATTTTTTGAAATAGGAATTTGTCACTGATTTGTAACTGCAGAAGGGATATATTTGTTTGAAGTAACTGAGTGGTTTTAGCCACTGTAATCAAGTAATACCATCGATTAAATTGCTTTAATGAATTGATGTTGATGGTTATAGTTAGTAATGTTTGTAAGCGTTAGGCTTTCAACATATCTTTTGACGTCCCTTCCAGGCTACTTTACAAGTCTGTATTTATGGCTTAACCAGTCAATCATATTCTTGTAGAGAAAGAACCCAGGTGTATTCATATTCATTGCATCAGTAACAAATATGGAGACGAGAAACACAAACGTTTACATGCATAGATACGGTTGAAATGGCATAATTAATTAATATATTTATATATTGACTTTGAAATAGCTTAAGGAAGACAACTCAGTATAATTGAATGCAATAACTTCCCTTTAATGTTTTTAGATATTGATTTTTGCGGAACCCAAGGTAAAGAACTTATTACATGATTACTTCCCTTTAATGTTTAAGAATATAATGTGTTTAAAAAAGAAAATATTGTTGTTTTTTTTTTAAGTGAAATCGAATAAATGTATAGGAAGAAATATGAGATAAAAAGAAAACCTTATAAAACGAAAACATCTTTTAAAATGCAAAGAATTTTTACATTGAAATAATTGTTTGGTATTTGTAACAGTCCAAGATAGTATTTGTGATCTGGCCTTCATGAATGAAGAAAATCCCTTTGCATTCTTAAAAATATTCTACACATATGATCTGTCCTTAGAATGAAAAACATTTACCTAGCATTGTGATAAACAATTAATTTTAATAAGTAAATCGTTTCATAGTAGAAATAAATAGAAAATATTGAAATTTATTTTTTTATAAAGAGTTTAAGACCACAGTTTTGTTTTAGTTAGTAAGAGAAAAATGTCTCCACTCTAACAGAATTTTTAATCAGAGTAAATAATTTTGAAAAAAATAAATAAAAGGAAGCGAAATAAAATATATTTTACCAATAAAATGGTGGAGCAGGCGAAAAATAGGCTAGTCTGAATCAAGTATCGATATGTCAAATGTGTTGGTATTTGGGTCTGACTTAGATAGATAACTATGTTAGACTCAGTGTATTTATTTGAAATTTTTATAGTTTATATATATGAATTGGCATGATCCATTATTGTACATGATTATGTTACAATACACTATTATTATATTGTAATTATTGTGTAGATGCTCATAGATTTGGCGGAGTGTAACACCCTAGCAACAACGCTATTTGCTGATATTTAATGCAAGAGAACTTGAACTCAGTTAATTCAAAATTTATACATCAATGCATGTTATACTACCTACCTTTAAATTAATTATAAATAAAATATTTATATCTGTCCATAAAAGCAGGAATTCTGAGGTCAATTGATGAGGTGGAATTTATAGCATTCTTTGCACAAGATTATGTGCGAGTGAGTGAGTGGAAATGATCTTAAAAACAGTATTTTCTGTATAAGGTTAAAATGAAGCAGAAATTGGAAAATTCCAAAAGTTAAAATTACTTGTCAGGATATGACGTCACGAACAGGAAGTCTAAAATAAGATGTGGTGAAGAAAAAATGAAGATCTGTTTCTTTGGTCTGTGAGCTGATTGTGTTCAAACACTTTTTTCCCTTAAATGTTGGATTCGTTATCCCTCTGAAGATCAGGCAAGGGGAGGTGTATATAATATGTAAAAGAATTAAATATCAAATATCATGACGCCATTGAGCAAATATATTGGTATGATTATTTTTTTTTTTTTTAGATATTATTGCAGCTACTAGCAAAGAAGAAGGTTAGTCGTGTTGGGTGTTTTGTTTTACGGCATGTCAAATCAACCTTTTCCAGGTAATTTAATGCAGAATCACATAATTCTGGCAAACAAAAGTTTTTATCTTTCAAGGTTTATATCTTTAAATATTTATTCGTTATGTTTAGTTTGCTTGTTTTATTTGATGGCATATCAACTCTTTTCATTTTGATAAAAGTTTTTATGCTTCAAGTTCTTAAGATCTTCAAATATTTAATCATAGTGTTTAGTTTGATTATTTTGTATTTTTGTCTTTGCAGAACATGATTGTGTTTTGCAAAGGGAAAGGAAAAAAAATCAATAACATCGATGTTTAGTGCATTTAAGTCAAGAAACCGATATCTTCAGACAGCCTGATCTGATAGCACCAGATAGATAAGAAGATAGGGAAACTTTAGCTCCTACATCACCACTATGATCACCTTTAAAACAAGTTATCACTATTCAATGAGCCAACTAATTATGTGACAGAGAGACAAACAATTGTTTCTATCAAACAATTGTTTCTATCTAGGATTGAAGTAATCACCCACTTAGAGACTTGTAGCAGCCGACACTCACTACAATCACAGGTAGAAGCTACTTCTCATGACTCGAGATTTGAAATCCATTTTCTCCTTGGCTTGTCCAATCACAAGCCAGCTCTCTATCACGTGACAGAGTATATAATATGTTATATAGTATATATGTTATATAGTATACATATAGTATATATATATATATATATATATATATATATATATATATATAGTATATACAGTATGTTATATAGTATATATAGTATATATATGTTATATAGTATATGCATATATAGTATATATATAGTATATATATGTTAGCCCCCAGGCAGAATGTGAGTATAACAAGGTAGCAATGGCTCTCTTCAAACTCACATTTATTTCCACATGCGGAATCCACATGAACTTTATTTATCATGTTAAAGAACTGCTCTCGTCGATACAACTCACACACACCCACAACAACACATGAACACACTTAAGTCTTTGCCCTTTCTTTCTCCATAAATCGGCTTCTTCTGTCTCAATGACTACTTGCCGTAAACACATGTAAACAGAACTGAACTGTTCTCTTCTTCAACCAGCTGGAATGATATTAATTCTATCTTCATGCAAGAACACTTCAACCTACTAACCCGTTTCTCTCATCTACAAACGCTACTAACGAAGATAACAAATAAAGTTGTTTATTACATGTTAAAATGAGATTCCTTTTCATTGTCTTCATTATTCACCAAAGACTTATTGTTATGTTAATTAATAAATGTTGATTTTTTTTATACCCCTTTCAGGATTTGAATTCTCAACATAAATACTCTCAGTGACGTGCTGTACTTTGGTGGATGCCTTCGTGATGCCAATGGTCAACTTCTTGATGGTATTCTTCAGAGACTCAAGTATAAATTTAAGTGCAGAAAAACATTATAAAAAAATAGAGATAGTTTGAATATGATTGATCAGATTGATAATTGAGGCCATTGTCACTCATCTCTCAGCTCGTCGCCCCCCCCCTCCCCGGCCGACGCATCCCACTGGATACTACACCCCTTTAACCTCAAATAGAAAAAAAAAAAGTCGAACAACTTAAAATTAAAAAAGTCAAATTGATCGAAATTAAACCTCTATTTGCTTGTAATTCTCTCTTTTCGTTCCTTTTTGATTCATCCATTTGTTCCTTCGATATTAACTGACTCATTTGTTAGTTTTCAATATCAATAAGTCATAACTCCAATTCTAAACAGGATAATTATGAGTAAACTTCCCGCAAATCTAAGGGGGGGGGTAAAAATTATTCATTCACTTTTGTTAAGCTGAAATAGCTTAACAAAAAAACAGACATTGTTTTTTTAGATAGAGCAATGATGAAAACCTTTTTATTAATGACATAAGCTGATTTTTTGCTTTTTATGTCATTATTGGAAAACATGTCCATTTTACCAATCTTCCAGACCGGAATGAGAATTTTTTAAAAGAAACTGAAGTCAAGATTTTTTTTTTCTGAGAAAACATAGTATAACGATTACAAATAAAAATTGGCTAGACAATTTGTCAGCTGTAGTGCAATTTAGGTCTAAAGTCAAGAATAAGACTGGCTTTACTTTATATATTAGATATACAAATGCCAAAATTGTTTATATTTTAAGTCTGTAAAAAATTCCATATTAACTGAGTTACTTTGCACATCTTATTTTGTTTTAAGTATTACAACTAGGCAGACACATGTGTATAATTTGGTTTCATTTTTAACAAAAGAATAAGTTTAACACAGGTCTAATCTCGCCCTTCCTGTTTAACCTTGAAAAGATGTTTGTTTTTGTTGTCAGGTGATTGTGCTGTGTTTGTTATAAAAGCAATTATAACGAATCGCTTTCTGTAGCTGGTTTGCATAAAATGGGGCTTGTGAATTGACTTAATTCAATTAATAACTTGCTTCCATTTAGTTTCGAAAAGAAAAAAATAATTTTTATGAAAATGACAACAAAGTAAATCGTACAAGTTAATTAGAAAACCTTTGCTTTTCTTGAAATAACTTTATTTAGAAAATTAGAGCCAACACTAGAGCCACTTCTCCTCTAAGTGCAATACTACTAAGGTTTCTTCACTTTTATTTTTTATCCTTTATTCAAAATGTTGTCGGAAATCAAATTATATATATTTCGGTATTTTTAAGATTTTATGATTGACAATTTAGATTATTTGAATTATTCAGACTACTGGCTTCATCTTAGGTATTATTCTCACAACGTTTCATCCACCGTTATACAAATGTGAAATATACTTCTATATATTATTAGTAAATGAAAACGTCACATGGAGGAAAAAACAAAATTTCTTTTAATACAACAGAAGGATTTACTTAAGTGTAAGAAAGTTGAACGGTGTCGAAGTGAAGAAAGAAAACTTTTTTAAATGGTCAAAACTAAAAACATCTGGTTTTCAGTTTTTTCAAGAAAGCAGCATACATTGATTGGCTTGCCATTCATAATTTGTCATGTTAAGAAACCGAGGGAAATTTATATTTTTTACTTGGGAGCCACCACTTATCAAAACACAAAGACCACTCAAGGATAAGGGTTAATGAATGTAAGGTGCTAGTGTATTAGTTGTTAATGGTTTAGATTGGGTAGTATTTGATTATTTATGGGGACGGTTTAACAAGAACTTTACATTGGATTTGAAGGCTACTATGTTGTACACAATCGGGAAGCAGGTCTGCTGAGCAGTGCTCCACAGGCGGGCAGTTCTGGGAAAGAAGCTTTGTTCATGGAATCTGAATTTAGATTTAGGCACAGATAGAGAGTGGGAGAAACTATAGTGATTGTAGCTAGTCTAATGTTTTTTATGAAAGTTTGGCAAGGGGCAGGACCATAGATTGGAGTTCAGTCGAGCACTTGCCATTTTAAGGGGAAGTAATGTTTTTCAACTTTTGGTCAGTTGGTAACCTTTACGTGGCCCGTCTCTTAAGTATGCAATATCATTCTAGAAATAGTTTTAACGAGAAAGATATCGAGGAAACAAATACCAAAAAAAATCATCTAATTCATACGAAGTAGATGATGCCCAACAACAACAACAACAACACATTCAACAAAAAGGTTATTGTGGTTATCTTGAAAATCTCTATGATTTTAAATTTTAGAACTCATAAATCATCTAATTTCCTCAACTCTACCACATCTCTATCATATGTGACTCGAGTATGTTTTTAGAGAAGATATTTATACTAGCAGACTGTCTGGCATTGCCCAGTCAAAAAATACACTTAAATATATTTTAATTTATGCAGATTTCATATTTATTATTAGAGTACCAATTCTTTATTGATTATCATATTTTACCCAATATATAATAGTGATCTCAAAAGTAAAAATAAAAACTATGACTTGGGTGCCATCAGCTCGAATCAAAACTAGTGTTATTTGTTACCATCTGAGTTAAGTCCATGTACATATCAAAACTTTTAAAATAATGTTAAACGTATAAATGTATATTCACACGCATAGAAGATCCATGTTTAATCAACTTAAGTCTGACAAGTTCCAATTTTGACCCCTTGGCAGCTATTTTTAACGACTAAAAGCCAGATCGAATTTGTTCCACAGGTCAGAATTCCTTATATATCAAGTTTCAAGTTTGTAGACTAAAAATCGACAGAGTAGTTTAGTAGAGACAAACTGGCTACTCAACGTTGCCCAGTCACAAAATACACTTAAATATAATATTTTAATTGATGTACATTTTGTATTTATTATTATAAAGCCAATTCTCAATTGATTATTGTATTGTACCTTCCACCTCGCGTTGCCTGGTTATAAAATATGCTTCTTTTTTTTTATGATATTTTAATTCATGCAGATTTTAAATTTCTTATTAGAGAACCAATTCTCTATTGATAGTATATCGTACTCAATACATAGTAGTGATTTCAAAAGTTAAAAACAAAAAATATCTTGGGTGCCATCAGCCAGAATTGAGACCACAACATACAATTCTCCAACCTTATTTGTTAACATCTGACATAAATCTATACACATACAATTATTTAAATATATATTTGTGCATGCATAGAAATAACATGTTTAGTCGACTTACGCTTAACAAGTTCTAATTTTGATCTCTTAGCAGCTATTTTTACGGGCTAAAAACCAAATCGAATTTGTTCTACAGGTCCAATTCCCTTATATATCAAGTTTCAAGTCTATAGACCAAAAACTGGCAGAAAAGTTTGGTAGAGACCGTTTCTCAGACAGACAAAGTTATATATATATAGGAAAAGAAGCTATCGCATATTGGATTGACAAACATACACAAGCTTTACACCCCAGATTCAATAAACAATTCGTGATTGATAGCATCGACATAATCCTCAATAACAACTCCTTCCAATTCAATAAAGACAACTACATCCAAATACTAGGCACAGCAATAGTTACTAAAATGGCACCGACATATGCCACCCTTACACTCGCCTTCCTAGAAGAGACCCTTTATGAAAGGATAGAGCAAAAGTACGGGCACAATATAAAAACACTCTTCATAAAATCTTGGAAAAGATACCTAGACGACTGCTTTATCCTCTGGAGGACCACATGGGGGGATATCAAAGAACTCCACACTTTGCTACAAAATCTACACCCAAAAATAAACTTCACACTAGAACAAAACCCCACAACTACCTTTCCTAGACATCCTAGTAACAATCAAAAACAACAACATAATCACAGACATCTACCACAAACCCACAGACACTCAACAATACCTCCACTTCAAAAGCCACCACCCTAAAAACTGTCTAAAATCAATACCCTACTCCCTAGCACATAAAGTCTGCACCATAATAACAGACAGACACCTCCGTTCAACTAGACTGAATGAACTACATATAATACTACGGAAAAGAGGATATCCACTACCACTAATACAGAAAGGTATTGAACTGGCTGAAAAAATTCCAATAGACCAACTAAGAATCCCAAAAGAACACAACAAAGAACAAATTTTAGCATACGTCTCTACACACAGCACAAACAACCCAGAACTATTCACACAGATAACAAAAAACCTTATCCTCCTCAATCAGAACGACAAACTAAACAACATACTTAAAACAATAAAAATAATAAAAAGCAAACGCCAACCCAAAAACTTAAAACACATCCTAACTTCCTTAAAACTCGTTCCACACACTACAAAAGGGGTTACAAAATGCAACAAACCGCGATGAGGAGTATCTGACATAATAATAGAAGGTAACACATACACATTCAAAAACCCAGCACAAACATTAAAAATAAAAAAGGATCTAAATTGCACCTCCAGAAATGTAGTATATGCACTAAGATGCACAGCATGCAACAAATCCTACATAGGCATGACCAAAAATTTCAGCAATAGAGTGGCCTTACATAAGAGCAACATCAAAATTGCAGATAACAGACACCTCTATGTTTCAAAACACGTACACACATGCAGTGGAAACAGCTTCAAAATAATGCCAATCTTCCAAACAGACAATTATTTTTATTTACTTACACAGGAAAAAAACTTCATCACAAGATTCACTCCTGAACTGAACAGAGCCTAATATCAACACACAAAAACATTAAATGCAAGGCACACTCACATGCACATCCATATATATATACATATACACACCCACACATAAATCAGAACTGACACATTAAAACACACACGCGCGCATACAACCACACACAGACATAACACCCCTATCTCTAATACAACACACTGAACAATACCAACCCTTCTTAACCTCGAAACCAACAACACAAGGAAACACCTAGAACCATAGTATAATATCTGTTCCAACACCTCGCTCCCTCCTCAGTCAGTGGAGGAGAAACCCCTCATGACTGAGACAACTATCATCCCTTCTATCACCCCCCTCCCATACCTATACCCCTCCAATTGGCCCCTCCCCTCTGGGGAACAAGATCTTCCCCACACTAGGAACCGATCCTGGGGAGACAAATAAATAGAAACATTAAAAAATCCCCTATACATATTTTTAAATACACCCCTCTATCTAAACAAACATAATACAAAGAATACCCAAAAAGACTGAAACGAAAAATCAAAATACTAAAATCCAAGAATCCAAAAAATAAATATCAGAATAGAATGAAAGCACCCTTACCCTTATTTCAGACGAGATGGTTCTTCTCCCCCCCCCCTTCTCACACATACACATTAGTAACGACCTTGGATCACAGTCACCTTCCTAGGAAAGCAAATAACCTCATAATACTATAAAACAGTACACACATTCTCAAACCAAAGAACACACACACACACACACACACACACACACACACACTACCCTAAAGGAAAAGAAAAAAAACAAGCAGAAAGAGAGAGCGAGAGAGAGAAACAACGCAGGAGTGACCAAGCCCAATAAAAGAGTAATAAAAATTGAACATTCCAATAAAAAGTAGACACTTACACACATCCACCCCTTGGAAACACTTCAAATGAACTACGAAAATACCATTTTTACATCTCCAACACATTTGAAAATAATTTCTGATGAGGACACTTCACAGAACGATTTCAATGATTTAAAAACATTATTACAATGATCCAAACATAATTCTCAATGAAAAACCAAGACACGGAATAATAAAATAATGTTAAAAAATACACATTGTTGGTGACTACCCCCTTATTTAAATATACATCTTTCTTTCGTTGGAATTTCTTAACCAATTTTATATTAATATATATATAAAATCAACAACAAAAACTATTATATATATATATATATATATATATATATATATATATATATAGAGAGAGAGAGAGAGAGAGAGACTTTGGTGGCATCAGCGAGAATCAAAACTAAAACATTTAGCTTTCTAGCAGTATTTACTACCATTTGACCTAAACATACATACACATAAAACTTTACAAATTAACATACTTAAGCCTATCAATGTATATTTGCGCACGCGTGGTTCTAATTTTTCGATTTTCACCCCGTTAGCATTTGTTTTGTTTTTTTTTTCGGCTAAAAAGCAAATTGTTTTTTTCCACGGATCAGAATATCTCGTATCTTAAACTTTAAACATTTTCTCATGTAACGGATTTTGATCAAAATCAGAATAAGGATTCTAAACATAAGGTTTAATACCTTGATTTTAATTTTTGTAGAGGGACATAAAAATGGTGCAAAACTGTTCTATTCCTTTTTTTATTTATTTATTTTTTCTTTTTGAAGTTTCACCCTCAAACAAGGCACAGGGCCACTTAATCGTGAGAGCCTACTGTTTGGGACCAGATTTGCAGGGATACTATTATGGAGTTGAGCAGTGAGATGTCTGTTCACGTTACACTTGAACTTCTGTTAAATGAAAACTTTTTTACGTCCTTCTATTTATTATTTATTTATTTGTTCGTTTACTTTACTAATCGTTTACTTTTTACTCTTACTGTTCTGTTCAGTTCTTTTCACTGTTACGGGTACTTGTGTGTGTGTATGCTCTTATGCATGTTACGTGCAGTTCACTGTTATATGTGTGTGTGGGGGTGTGTTCTTATCCTTACACCGTTTCTTTCCTTGAAAGTCTTCAAGACGTGTATGTGTCATGTATAATGCATACATACTTGGTTGCCTTGACCAGCAGATGATATCTTCTTGGACGCTGGACTGCCATCTCATTGGGAAGTGGTCACTGCAGACAGATGCATCGATAAACAACAAGATGGATTTGAAGCTTCAATCTTTTATTTCAAGGTAAGCCTATCATCTCGAACCCTGGTTGTCGGACACCCAAAATCTCTCGTCTGCATTCCTCTGCTGCACAAAACCACTCTCTGCCCATGTGGTCGTCAACCGGAAGCCTATGACTACAATTCCCGTGTCACCCCTAATTTCTGATGCATGTCACCCCTAATTTCCAGTGCATTCTCTCTAGGTTGATACCTGTCAGACCTAACCTTTTGTGGTCCTGCCAACTCGCTGATGGGAAATGTAAATATACTTACATAACTTTCTATTTCTGAAACTACTTATATAGCATTTAAGCTGAGATTCCCAATACTACACTTCTGCATGTCAGTACAGTCAGGAAAGTAATGGCCTGGGAGGGAATTCCAAAGTGCAGCAGTCTGAGGTAAAAAGCTATTTGAGTAGAAGACTTTACAGCATCTAGGGATCTTTACAGTGTAGGGGTGGGATTTTGCTGCTTATTGAGTTTGTCGAGGGTATTGTCATCATGAGGGTACTAGTGCTCAGAGTTTGTCAGAGCACTTGCTATTGAAAACAGGCACAAGGGTACCATGTTTTGGTGATAAGACAGAGGTTGGAGTTTAGTTGATAATTCAGGACCTATTAGGCTGGCGACTTTTTTTTTTTTTAACCCTGTCTAAAAGCGAGAGACTAGTGGCAGATGCATCAGCTCAGATGTGGCAACAATACTTCATGCATGAGCGAATCGTGGCCTTGTAGAGATACAAGATACTCTGGTATGAGTAGCCTTTTAGCGCAGTAGAGAGAGCCCACCTTCCTCGCACCAGCTTTGGCAATTCTCTTGATGTATTTGTTCCAATTCATGTTGTCTGTGAATGTTAACCCTAGGAGTTTGAGGGAAGTACTTTCAGGCAGTGTATCATTAGCCCTGGCAATCAGTGGTTGAGAAGGTTTCTTGTAATTATTAAAGGAGACAAGCTTAGTTTTGTCAGTATTGAACGTTACCAATCAGTTACGGCCTTATTTCACTACAGGTAGAAGATCTTCCCCAAGAGTCTTAGCAACTTCCTTAGATATATGTTCATTCATTTTACCCTCATCTGTTATAGAGCGTGGTGTCATCAACAAATATCCCCATCTCAGAGAAAATTTTATCAGGAAAGTCATTTATGAATATTAGGAATAATAAAAGTCCAAGGATTGACCCCTGTGGCACACCCACATTTATATCATGTTATTTTGATGTACGACTATTGCGGACAACCTGGATTTTTCTCTTATTTAAGAAGGATTTGATTATGTTGAGTATACATCCAGCAATACCATACGATTTGATTTTCATGAGAAGACCACCGTGCCAAATCCTGCCAAATGCCTTAGAAATGTTTAAGGATACTGACCTAGCTTCACCTGTCTTATCCAGTGCTTGGTATATACATTTGGAGAATACAGTTAGGATATTTGCAGTAGAACAGGCTTGTCTAAATCCATACTGTTGGTCAGATAAAAGTTTGTCTTTGAGGTGGCGGATTAGTGCTTGATTGATTAAAGACTCAAAAATTTTGGCAAAGAGAGGGAGGAGGCTAACAGGGTGATAATTGAGTGGGTCAGTTCTTTTGCCAGAATTCTTGTAAACTGATACAATAGAAGCTATTTTCTAACAGTCAGGAAAGCAAGATTTGTTAAGGCGTTTATTGTAGATCTTGGAGAGAACCAGAGCAACCTCAGCGGAGTATTTTATTAATAGTATAGCAGGAATAAGATAGGAGTCACATGCCTTCGAGGTGTCTAAATTTATTATGGCATCACTGAAATGTACTTTTAATCATAGTTATAGTGTTACTTAAATTATATCGAATAGATATATTTCATTTTCCCTCTTAACGATTTGAATATCCAGAGTTTGTGCATCTAATTTTATCTTAATTCTTAATACCACTTTGAATCATACTTTAAGATTGTATCCTATTCTTAAATTAATATCTGAACAATATCTTTACCATATAATTATTCCTCTCTTAAATCAACCAATTGCAAATCTAAATGCTTTTACCGCATGCCTTTTTTTTTTTTACTGACCCCCTCTTTTACATTAATAATGAAATGGAAAGCATAGTAAAATCCTTTTCAATTATTTTGAGGAGTGTAACTTCAGTAGATATATAACCTTTAGTACTGTCAACTAATCAAAACTACCCATGTGGTATTGCAGAATTTATCCAGTATATATATATATATATATATATATATATATATATATATATATATATATATATAGTAAAACTGGTAATTAGTAAAAACCTGAAGAGAGTTCTCAATACTATTGCAGAGCAAATATGTGTTTTATTTTTGTATTATCGTTTTGTCTGTTTGGTTACATATATTTTGGATGTTGGACCATGTTTACGATCCATGGGTTTTTACAAAAATCGGGACAAATAACAATCTTAATTTTAATCTTAATCTTAGTTAAATAATTAGAGATTTATAAGGAATTGGAATCGGTAATTATATCAGAATTGAGAATTTAGCACGGAATCAAAATTGTATCGGAATCAGGAAAAATATTGGAATAGTCCCATCACTAATATATATATATAGTAAAAAGTGGACCTTTTATTTACTTTCAACAGCTGCATAACTCTATTTTATATTGTCATTTAGTTTCTATGAGTGAGTTTTAAATTCCAATGACCAAGTTTTTATTCATATTTTTATTTGAAGAATTTCAAAAAAATAAATCTAATTCTTGCCAATTGTTTTATGCAGAAACAGACAACCAGGAATAAGCATGCATTTAACAGCACCTTTCGCTCTTGCAATTCTTCAGAAGATTCCCATATCGCTTCCAGAGAAATTCCACAACAATGTATATATATGTTATACCGGCCTTCCTTGAACAGAGGAATTTGCACCGATTAGCACTATAAATAGCGCTAGTAATTCCAACACCAGTGAGAGAGATGCAACTGCACTTCAACTGCTAACCGAGTGCCCAGCAGATATACATGCTTTCCTATCTTTGTACATTATTGTTAATACACTCGTTCCTTTACCGAACCTCGACTTGATTGTTCTTATTTTCATTGTTGTTCCATGACACAACAGATTGGTGACAAGGAATCGAAATGACCATCACTGCAGAGAATCACCAAAAGTGATTGAAATAAAGATTCGTAAAATCTTTAGGGCAGAACACCTTCGTCATTTCAACAGATATTTGGATACGCAAGGGTTAACAGCGAATTGATTACTACAATAGTAATTTGGCAATGGAAAAAAACTTGCTACCAAAATCTACAGCGAAAAACGCGAATGTTGTCAATTATTTAATAAGTGAACACACTTACCAAGTGTTTTAGAAAGGGAAAAAGGGTTCATTTTTTCTTCATCAGAAGCCATTTTTCCTATAGTAAGAATTTTCTTCTGCAAAGTTAAATGTCCAAAACCAACTAGCAAATACTGTGTAATTTTATTATTTGGATAACATCTGGGATTTGAAAAAAAACAAAAACATGCTTGACTTTGTCAAGAGAAAAAGAGACAGACCATGAAAAATAATTATTCGCATATATCATTTGTGCTAGCAAACATGAACATGTAAAGAATCAAGTCATTTTTGCAAAAGGCAAAGAAGGTAAAAAAAACAAAAAAACTAAAAGTTTCCCATACGAACTCGTCGGATATTTAAGGCGACGGATTTTATTTTTGTTATGTAAAAACGCGTGCAAATAAAAAAAATGCTAAACAAATGTTATTTCGCTGGATTGTTTATAGTAAGACTAGAAATATAGCGTTCAACAAATTAAGTTACAAAAGGACTGCTAAACTGTTGTTCTTCAAACAAAAGAATTGGGAAAGAAAACTTGGTAGATTTTTTTATTTTTTTTTACTAAGGAATATTTCTTTAATACAAGCGTAAATTGTAAACTGAATTCCTATGATGGATGCGAAATTCAAAGATTCACTGTTGGAATTGTTCCAATTCCAGGCAGAGCAAAATCTTGCATTGCATAAGTAGCAAATTCAACAACAAGTAGAAAGAGAAGAAAAAATGCTTCAAAAACAGAAACGCTTCGAGGAAATATTGATGAAAACACAGGAGGAACAAAGAAAAATTCTGGAGGTGACAGTTAACTAAAGCAGACGATAATCATAACACATTTTCTCAAACAGCTGTGTGGGCCGCAATTGAAAATTTCAATTATAACCCAGAAGACGATGTCACTTTCGTCCAGTACTATAGACAATATGAGGATTGTAGTATCTGGTCAGATGCAAAAAAAGTTAAGCTTTTGCTAAGGAAATAGGGAACAGCTGAGCATACAAAGTTCATGGATTTTATTCTCCCCAAAAAAGACCAGTGAGTTGAGCTTCCAAGAAACAGTTACACTACTTACAGAATTGTTTTCTGCAAAAACGGCTCTTTCCCATAGGCGATATAAATGTATGAATGTTACTAGAAGAGAGGAAGACGTTCACTATACTTATGCAAGTATAGTGAACAAGCATTGCGACGAATTTAAACTGGAGGAATTATCATCAGATAATTTTAAATGTTTAATATTTGTGCAAGGGCTGGTCTTAAATAAAGACGCTGAAATCAGGCGTTGTGTTTTCAATAAGCTTGAAAACGAACCGAATTTAGAACTACAAAACATAGCGGAAAACTGTGAACAGTTTATTGCCTTGAAACAAGAGAGTCGTGACATGGAGGAAAGCGGAGTGTCACATATTAAAAAGATCCATCAAAAAGAAAATTCAACTTCAAAAAATAACCAGAGGAAGAAACAGGGAAAAGATCCCCCTGGACCATGTTGGAGGTGTGGAAATAAACATTGGTACAATGAGTGTCCCTACAAATTCAAACAATGTGACAAGTGCTACCAGAAAGGGCATAAAGTATTGCATTGTCGAAAAAAATTGAGTAGAAAGACATCCATTACACTTACAAAAATTGAACCTGAGGAACAAAATATCCGAAAATATGTACAGGTCAAAATGTTTAAAAAGAAAATAAGGCTACAGGTTGATAGTGGGTCTGACATTTCCATTATTAATGTACAGACATGGAAGAGGCTTGGGAGACCCACTATGATTAAATCACATAAAACGGCGAGAAGTGTCAGTGGCGAAAAAATTACCTTTGAAGGAGAATTATTGACGAATATTTTTTTCCAGAACAGGGCCGAAAAAGCAAGAATTTTTGTCATGCAAAAATCAAACCACCTTTTTGGAACTGATCTGTTCGAAAAGTTTAGACTATGGGATCTGCCTTTAAGCTCATTTTGCCAAAAGGTTGAGGATTTGAATGTGGAGGCATAAAATCTTAATAGGGAGTTAAAAGAGAATTTTCCAGGCGTATTTTCAGGCGGTTTGGGAAGGTGTACAAAAGCGGTAGCAAAATTTGACATAAAAGTAAATGAACAGCCAGTGTCCAGAAAGAAAAGAAATGTTCCATACGCCGCTATAGAACAGATTGATGGTGAATTAGAAAGACTCAAAAACATGGGTGTCATCGGAAAAATTGATCACAGTGAGTGGGCTGCACCAATGGTTTACATCAAAAAGAAGAGTAAGGAGATTCGGGTTTTCGCCGACTTCGCGACAGGCTTAAACAGGGCATTAAAAGATCGCCATTATCCTCTTCTGAGCCCTGAAGAGATATTTGCGAAACTGAGTGGAGGGAAATATTTTTTTTAAATCGACCTCAGTGACGCGTACTTACAAATTCCAGTTGATGAGGAGTGTTCAAAACTGCTATGTATTAATACCCATAAGAGATTTTACAAGTTTAACAGACTTCCTTTTGGCGTCAAAGTCGCCCCTGCGATTTTTCAGCAAATTATGGACATTATGTTAAATGGGTTGGATTCTGCAGTAGGGTACCTGGACGATGTGCTAATGAAAAGCGCTAGCAAAGAACAACACAAAGCTCATGTAAACCAAGTATTCAAAAGGATCCAGGATTATGGATTTAAAGTAAAACAAGGAAATGTACATTTTTCATGGAGAAAATAAAATAGTTGGGGCAAATTATCGATAAACATGGAAGAACACCGGATCCAGATAGATCGAGTGCAATAAAGAATATGCCACCTCCAGAAAATATTGCGTCTTTACAAAGTTTCTTAGGTTTGGCAAATTACTACAATGTATTTGTGCCAAATCACCTGTTCCAGGTCACCTTTAAATGAACTGTTAAGGAAAGACCTAAAATGGGTCTGGATGCAAGAGTGTGAAGAAGCATTTTGGGAAATTAAAAAGACTTTAACGTCTGACTTGTTTCTGGCACATTATAATCCCAAGCGTGAAATTATAGTTGCAAGCAATGCCAGCTCCTATGGCATAGGAGCATGCATTTTACACAAAATGGATGATGAAAAAGTGAAACCCATAGCACATTCATCCCGATCACTTTTGCCAGCCGAAAAGAACTATTCACAAATTGAAAAAGAGGCCCTAAGCATTATATTGGCGGTAAAGAAATTTCATTGTTTCCTGCACAGTAGGCAATTTCTGTTACAAACCATTATTAACGATTTTGGATGGGACCGAAAAAGGGATTACCACAACATAGACTCCAAAGATGGGGTACCATACTTCTGAATTACAATTTTCAAATGAAGTATGTACCATCTAAAAAATTTGGTCATGCAAACGGGTTATCGAGGTTAATACCTAAGCAGACAGCACCATTGGAGGATACGGTAATAGCAGCCATTCAAGCAGAAGTTGAAGTAAAAAATACGTTATGTGACACAATAAGAGAACTTTCAGTAATGCTTGATGAGATTAGAAATAAGGCAGAGGTGGGCAAATTTATTATACACACGAAAGAAAGGATCAACAATAACGAACTAGGTGAAGAAATTTATTCAATTTGCGATAACGTCCTGTTATATAGCGACAGGCTCTTAATTGTTGTGACATTACAGAAAAGAATGCTCAAGGAATTCCATGTAGGACATCCAGGTATATCAAGAATGAAAAGCCTTATGCGCACTTTCATTTATTGGCCAAACATGGATAAGGATATAGAAGGAAAAATAAGGGAGTATAGAGGATGTGCATTAGCTATGAAAGATCCTCCGACTTAATTCGGATTGTGGGCAAAACTGGACCGACCTTGGTCTAGGATTCATTTAGATTTTGCAGGACTGCTAGATGGGTTCTACTATCTCATTGTTGTAAACAGCCTATCTAAATGGTCGGAAGTATTAAAATGTAAGAATCCCACATCCGAGGTAGCTATCAACTTCCTGTATGAACTATTCGCTAGGTTTGGAGTAGTAGACTGCATTGTTACAGACAATGGAACGCAATTTACGTTTACTGAATTTAAACATTTTTGCGAGGATCATCTAATTGAGCATATAACCATTCCGCCATACCACCCAAGAAGTAATGGACAAGCAGAGAAATTCGTTGACACATTCAAGAGAGCTCTGAAAAAAGCTAGTGGGTCGCCGACGGATGTCAATCCAACAGTTTTTACAAGTCTACAGAGTCAGTTCGAATGCAAACATCGAAATGTCGAAGACACCTGCTGAGGTTATGTTCGGACGCAAGATTAGATCGATTTTTCACAACTTGTTACCAAACCAGGATAGGCCAAACCTCCAAAAACCGATAACAAAAAAGACGGCATAAAGTTGGCAAAATAGTCTTCTACAAGATTCACAAAAATAATAAGACTTTCTGGGAGTCCGGCATTGTTGAGAAACAAATAGGCAACATGGTCTACATGATTAAGGGACCAGACTTTGTGCACAAACGTCACACTAACCAAATTCGGAAAAGATACTCGAACATTGAGGTGACCAGATCGCCTGAGGAGGACATCATGGACACAGTGTTTGATACTTTTCAGGTGCCCTTACCAGAAACAGCTCTGGAGAACAGAAGACCAAAAACGGAAATCAACAGAATTGATTAGGGTGAACCCAAAACAAAAACATTATTAATCCCAAACGAGATATTTTTAAAGGGGTGTGTTATACCAGCCTTCCTTGAACAGAGGAATTTGATAAATTTCAAACAAGTAAAATATTTGTTTATTTTCTAATATTACGTTGTATTTGGCTTTCAAAGTGCACTTTATGCATATTTTATTTTATTCAAATTAAAACAACATTTCTATATGAACTCTCATTCTTTGACGTTATATATATATATACTAGCAAAAGTACCCATCGTTGACTGGGTTCAAAAATAGCCTACAGAAAATGGACTCTGATTTATGAAAGTATGATAGGTTATGAAAAGGAAGGGTTGTAAAGAGATAGCTTCGAATTTGGGGGTATCAAAACCAAAGCAAAATATCATGAAATTAAAAATAGAATAGATAAACCCCATAATTTATTATACCATACCTGTTCAAACTGAAACACTTATCACAATATTCTGTGGATCTATATTAAAAAACTTTGTTAAACTTTGTGACATATTTCCATTCTATGGAGGTCAGGCGCGAATATACACTCTATAATTTTATTATACCATATTTCTTCAAACTGAAACATAATTATCAAAGTATACTTATGCAGATAGATATGAAAAGTCTTTATTAAAGTTTGTGCATATTTCCATTCTATGGAGGCCAGGTACAAACACGAACCCCACAATTTTATTATACCATCCCTATTTAAGTTAAAACATAATTATCAAAGTATTATTATGTACATCTATATCAAAAACACTTTTAAACGTTTTTTTTTAATTTTTAAATTTTTTATTTCCATACTTTGTGGACCAGGCGCATACACAGACCCCACAATTTTAATGAATCATCATTATGCCAGATCAAACATTCCTGTGTCTCAAGACATCTTCTATCATTATATGTGATCAGTTTTCTATAATAGTCAACCATATAGGAGCCTATTCGTGACCAGACACACACGCAGACATTCAGCTTTATATACAACACTGATAATTTATCTAACAAAAGGCAATTATAAATTACTAAAAAGGGTCTCAGTATTTAGTATAGCGTCCATTATTAGGAATTACTTCAAAAATTCTCTTTGGCATGCTTGCGACTAAGTTTTTTATCAGTTGCGAAGGAATTTTATCCCATGTACTGAAAACTGAATCAGAAAGTTCCTTTATCGAATCATACTGGGTTCCATCCTTGAACACTTCTTTTGCCATCCATCCCCAAAGATTTTCAATGTGATTGAGGTCTGAAGAACATGCTGGATGATATATTATTTGAAGAAAAGTATTCTCGTGCTTGTCGAGAAGTGTGTATCGCAGCATTATCTTGCTGGAAAATCCAATTTCTTCCACACAGACGTGGACCTTAAGTCCTGATAGAAGCATTTTCAAGCATTGAAATGTACTTCAATGATGTTTTCCGGCCTTTCACTACTTGCAACTTTAGGGTCCCAGCTGACGAGAAAACACCCCAGATCATTAAAGACCCTCCTCCACTATTTTGAGTTGAAAAAATCTCTTTGGGCAAATTTTTATCATGTCAATAGTGTTGAAATTCATCTGGACCATCTAGATTAAACTTTTTCTCATCGGAGAAAATTACATTTTCCCACATCTCTTCATCCAAAGTCTGGTATTTGGCAGCATATTTAAGTCGATTAGTTTTGTGCTGTTCAAGAAGACGTGGTTTTTGCAGTCGCTTTAAATGATTGAAACCCTTCATTTTCAGATGATGGTTTTAGGACTACATTCTGCTGCTGTTTAGCTTTTCAATCGACTTGAGCTCATACTGGAGTTTTTTTTTAAACTTCTTCTGATACGGCAATCCAGTGATGGGGTTATTTTTTTTTTTGATCGACCTGGACTTTTTTTGTGCCCATATTGATCTGGATTGCTTAAAAAATTTGCGATGACCGTTTTGCTACGATTCACTTCATTTGCAAAGGATCTATGGGAGAGTCCACCCCTATTAAGCTCAAAGATCCTTCCTCTCTCAGATTCTGATAATGGTTTTCCTTTTGCCATTTATAATTTAGTAAGATGTTTTTTTATCCACTAACAAGTTGCTTTTAATAACATAGAAAGCTTTTCGTATTCATTTTTTCAAAACTAGCCGATTTTATTAAAGTGGTCTTATCATTTTGACCAGGTGAAAATGTTTGTTTTTTAAAAAATAATTATTAGATCAGGGTTAAGGTTTCGAATGAAGCAGATTTCATTTTTTTTTTTCCATCATATTTTCCCTTTTGGCAATGGTTTCAAACATTTGTTTGATTAAAAATTCGATAATATGCATAAACACTTACTTTCTTAAGTGGTCTTATGATTTTGACCAAAACTGTATATATGGCATCGGATGAAACAGCACTTTATGACTAAGTAGCACGAAGTGCTGTTTAATCTAATGCCATAACCAACAAATTCTTAGCTCAGGTATACTAGTAATTTGCTAATATCTTTCTTTCCGCTCAAGAGGAGAATAGCATTCTTTGAAACTTAACGGATTAATAATTTCTTAATAAAAATTTTTTTGTGAGTATTTTGTCAAACAATAAATTTCCTTGTAAATTTTTAATTTACAGTCTTGATTTCTTTTCCTTATGTTGTATTGTATGAGAGGTGGGAGATATTAACCAAGTTATAAACGTATAAATTGTATGTATTATTGTTTAGTCAGAGGATATGATATTGACGTATACACTGAGTCATGTTGTATCAGAGAGGTATCACACGGGTATATATTACAGTTCATATTACATAAGGTATCATTTTTTTATAAAAAGAATAATATGTTTCATACCTTTCTTTCCTCAAGAATTCTTTTATCTTCACTGCTGAGCTTTGTGATGAAACATGAAATGACCAACACCATCCAATTGAGACATCTGTTCTTTCTTCTTTTGTGAAACCACAGAACAACACTTTATATTTTTAAAATATAAATTTATTTCAGTTGTCTCAAATGGTCTTCACAGGGTCTGCATTTCGTCTACATGCTTATTCTACCCAGCCTCGCTTCCTGGCCAGCTGTTCACTCCCGTGACCAAGCTCTAACTCTCCCATCTGTTCACTCTCATGATCAAACTCCAACTCTCGACTGACTAAACTTCCCGACCTCCTGACATCAGTTCTGTTACGTCATCATTTAAAAAGCACTCGTATCCCTTATGTGTGACCTTTCCACGTCTGCCTACCCAAGGTTATTTTGTTTATATTTAACCTAGCTAATTCATGTAAACATCTCAGCTCAAATCCATTGCTACACTTTATTCTATACACAGTAAATAACTTCCAATATAAACTATTTTAAGAATATTGTTGAATAGATAGGTAAATAGATAGATAGACAGAGATTGATAATAAATAATTAATTTTTAACAATGTTAATTATACAACACTTATCTATATAAATAAAGCAGTAGATGTATGCATGCGTTAAATATTTAACTGATAAACTCTTAAACTACTGATCACATTGCACTGAAATTAACAGGAAATAGTAATCACATACCAAGGATGGTTTATAATGAGTAAAATCTTTGTATGGATGAGTAACGCGTATGAACATATATCAGTAAGTTGAAATGCGAAATGTTCATTTCAACTGGCCAACATGTTTTTATTTCTTTCTGCGCATGGTCAAATTTAATTCATTTCTTCAAATCGTCTAATATTAAGATTCTACTTTCTTTCTCTCAATAACAACATTGGTAGTGAATGCGACTGGAACGTTAAAGGTTTTGGTTTTGATTCTAACTGATGGCATCAAGTCATTTTTTTTTAACTTTTGGAATCATGTCTTTGTATTAATGAATATAAAATTTGCATAAAGCGGAAATACAAAATGCTTATTTAGAAGCTGAGATAATAAAATTTTCTTTTTTTTAATTTCTTGCAGATTTTTTTACAATTTTTTAAGACGATAAATATATTTTTGACAACAACTACTTTTTTTTGCCGGAAATCTCTCATGACCAAAGATAAGATTCTATTTTAAAAAATTCATATTTTTCTGAAGGAAATCTTGTATGACCGGGATTAAATTCTAAGTACAAGTTTTGATAGAAATGTTTACTTGGGATAATGTCAAGTTCTTGCGTTTCTGTTTTTTTTTCTTTTTTAAAGTAATCTTCTATATAAATAAAATAGTAGATGTATGTGTGTGTAAATATTTAACAGATAAACTCTTAAACTGCTGTTTTCTTTCCATTTAAAATGTGATATGAAAATCTGGCACTTCTGCAATACTGCATGATAATTTATTCAGCTATATTAAATATTTAAGTATGCCATTACTGTGATGTTAAATTTGTAATATATTTCAATTTAATTTTAATTATATTAAACACTGTTTGATTTTATGATTTGTTTCTTGCAAAACAAAATATACCCTCTCTGAAAAACAGATAATACTAGCTGATAGAATTTGAAAACCTTCTGGGGAGCCAACTGTTTCAATATAATTCCTAAAATATATAGTGAGAAACACGGAATATTTTGTACATTCATAATATTTTTATGTAGGGTAGGAATTTAAAATATAGCATGTTTCTTTTTTGAACATTTTATTGTTTCAAATTAGCGATTTCTCTCTTATAGATAAAAAGAAAAATTTTTGCAAGAGAAAATTTTATGCTACACCGGTCAAGGGAAATGATAAGATTTCAGCAAATCATTTCTTCTTAAAAAACAGATTTATTGCCATCTGGAGATATAGCTCAGTGGTATACAGAATACAGATCGAATGATCGTCTGTTCAAGCCTGGGTGTACCTCACCATTTTATTTTAGTTTTTTCGTATTAATGAGTTCAATTTATAATAAAAGAAGAGGTACCATTTAAAATCGCAACAAATCAATTCTTCGTTTGCACATTTTAAAATTAAAAATTAATCAGACAGAAGTGACTTTTCCAAAGCATTCCTTGTCAAGTCCAAATATCATTTAACATGATATTGTAACCAAACAGAGGGAATTTGAAAAACATTATCATCATTGTATTTTTGTGAATTAGTCAACTGGGCAATTAGTCAACGAGAAAATTCCTCGTAATATATAATATTCAATCGAGGATTGATTCTATAATAATACATACGGAATCTGCATAAATTAAAATATCATGTTTAAGCGTATTGTACGAGTGAGCAACACTGGGCGACCAACTACAACTAGTATATATATATATATATATATATATATATATGAGGTAAATTAATAATCCGAGGGGACAGCTCAACAAGTATTTGTTCACATTAGACTTGAAGACAACCATGCTATAGTCGATTTGGAAACAAACATAGAGTATCTTTTGCCCCAAATGGGATATTCTAGGAAAAAAGCTTTGCTCATGAAAGTCTTGTTTGGTTTTTAGTGAATAGAAAGAAAAAGGAAAGTTTTTTGCTGTGGTTGTAGCTAGACAAGTTCTTGCTGTGATTGTTTTACAGGAAGAGGGTGGGGTACCAGGAACTGTATCTCAGCCCAGTGCCTACCATGGACATAACGGTGTGGTAGAGTGAGACTAGCAACATTTTTTCTGTTTGAAAGAGGCTGAAGGGACAAGAGATTATTCCCCATTAGATTGCAGAAGCGGTTTTTTTACTCTGTCAAGACAGGAGAGAATCGTTCGAGTGGTACCTGCTCAGATATGACAGGAGTCCTTCATCTTAGGCTCTCATACAGATAAAGGATTGTGTCAGGGATGAAATACTTTCTGTTACAACCGAATCAGCTAACTTTAAGTATTAATATTTTGTGTCAAAAAAAATGACAATTATTTTTTTAAGAACTTTTAATTATAATTAATGGTCTCTGTTCTATCTCGAGAGACAATGGATACCCCTTGTAAGAGTGTTTGTGTAATCATCGAACAAGAGTTGTGCAATCCCAAACCCCACCTCTCCTGAATCGGCACTGCCTGATTCCAGTGGTAAGGAAATATACAGGATGACTGGAAATGATGCCGAGGTAAGTGGAGAGCTCATACAGCACCTGGTATTCCCAAATAGTAATCCATTTAGTTCTGACCAGGCTCAATGTTGCTTAATTTTCATGATCTAACGGGAACCGCTGTGTCAGCATGATTATGCTGTATTGATTATAAGTTGTGGGAAAGTTGGAAAGCCATGAAAAATGTATTCCATCATTTGTGAAAAATCAAATGTTTTGAATTGTATTGACATGTTCGATGCAATTGCAGATGATACTTTATAATTATCTGTGATTACTTTTTCGCTATTTTACAACTTTACTATAACTCATAACTAAAAGCTATTAAAAAAAACACACACACATTTAAACTTGTAACTTGTAAAGTAAAAATAACAATTTCATTTCTACATATCTCTGATGGATGACTAACAGTCAAACTCATGACAAAAAAATTATGCTTTGACAGTGTTTGCACTCGTTATTTATATAGATATATTACTAAAATATTCGGGTTTGTTTTACAATACACAGAGATTCAAAAAACAAATAAATGCTACCAAAGGCAATATAAGTTACTCTTCTATATAGCTGGATAAGTTTTAGGTGTTTTTATTTAATGTAAAATGTATAATCAGTTCAAAAAGCAAATAGTGTCGAGTGTTACACGAGTACAAGAAAAAAATCTCTGAAATCTTGACAAGGACTTAAAAATAAAAAATTATACAAAATACTGTTAGAAACTCATGCAATAAATGTCATGGTAACATTTATTGCATGAGTTTCTAACAGTATTTTGTATAATTTTTTATTTTTAATTCCTTGTCAAGACTTCGTCTTTCTCTTGCACACAAGTTTATGTGCTACCCTTTGAATAAAACCTTTGTTTATGAATTAATCAACGAGACTTGGTGTCTTATTGTATCCAACTTCAATTCCAACAAGAATTCACCTTTGGAGACGATCATGAAATGAATGCCTCAGTCATGGAGGATTTCTTTAGTGGCACGTGAAGACACAATATTTGCGTATTTTATTGGGCAATTTGAACAATTCATTGTTTTTTTTTTTTTTTTTTTTTTTTTTTTTACAGAGATCACCACTTATCAAGGCCCGGAAGCCACTCAGGGATAAGGCTTATTGCAAGTACATTACGTTAGTGAGGAGATTTGATGTGTTTACTTAAGGGGGCGGTTCATTAGGAATTTGTTAACATTAGACTTGAAGACATCCAAGTTGTAGTCCGGAGGGAAGCAGGCAGACGGAACAGAGTTCCACAGGCGTGCAGTTCTAAGAAAGAAGCTTTGTTCATGAAATCCGCGTTTTGATTTAGGCACAGATATAGAGTGGGGGAAATTTTTCACAGTGGATTCAGCTAGACGGGTGTTTTTCGTGAAAGATTGGCGAGGGGGGACCAGGGATTGCAGTTCAGACGAGCACCTGCCATGAAAATAACGATAAAACAAGGATAGGCTTGCAACGTCTCTTCTGTGGGAGAGGGGTTGCAGGGTAGAGAAAAGGGCATCCCCCACTAAACCACGAAGTCTATTTTGTACTCTGTCAAGGCATGATAGGCTGTTTTTGGCAGCTCCTGCCCAGATATGGCAACAGTATTCCATCCTTGGCCGTACTTGGCTTTTATATAGATAGAGAATTGCATCAGTAGTGAGATATCTTCTGGAGCGGTAGAAGGATCCCACCATCTTTCCAGCGACCTTGGCAACAGACTTGATGTACGTGTTCCATTTCAGATCAGGAGTAAAGGTCAAACCCAGAAGCTTGTCAAAACACGGGGCCTCACCCAGACGAGAGCCATCCATCACAATTGATGCCAGCTGGGGATCAGAGCGTTGATGATGTAAGGATAGGAGTTTGGTTTTGGATGCATTAAAGGTAACTAGCCACATCTTCCCCCACTGAACCACGCGCTCGAGATCAGAGGAAAGAGAATCAGATAGAACTTCGTCATTTACAGCCTTTGATGTGTTGCCATAGATGCTCATGTCATCAGCATAGATGTCAACGAATGATTTAAGTATGTGTTTAGGGAGGTCATTGATGTAGATCAGGAAGAGAGTTGGGCCCAGGATTGACCCCTGAGGGACTCCAGCATTTATATTGCAGGCCTCCGATTTTTGACCATCTACCACTACTCTTATGAGCCTATCGGAGAGAAATGATTTAATGGTTGAATAAACTATCAAAATTGAAGAGCAGTGGAGAAAGTGCCGAGTCTTTGTGGACTCCAAGGGTTTAAGGAGTTCTTCATGATGGTTGAAGTACATAAAGGTAGTGAAGAGAATGAGTACATTTGGAAAATATTGCAATCATGACATGCAATTTGGCTTTATGCCTGGTCATGGCACAATGGATGCTATTTTCATTCTAATTTGATACAATGAACTGCCCCCCCCTCCTCAGCTGAGACGAGTGAAAATTAATAATAATACAAAATAAAATGACAATAAGTGGTCCGGAAGTGAATGGCAATATGAAAGTAGATGGCAATACCAGAGTAATGTGAACGTAAATCACAATGCAGAAGTAGTTGACGGTATGGGAGCGACGGATTGATTGTATTTTACAGACAAATGGGACGACATGAACTATTAGTTGAGGTAAGGGTCGAGATAGAAAATCCAGAAGGAAGTATTTATTTCTGGACGAGGTCAGCTGAGAGTAACTGGGAAGGGTTGGGCGGATGTATCTGATTTCCAGTTAAAAGTAGATATGTTAGAGAAACACTACCAAAACTGCTACTAGTCTCTTGCTCCTGGACAGTGTTCAAAAGAGAGTCGCCAACCTGATAGGACCTGAACTGTCATCTAAGCTTCAGCCTCTGTCCCATCAACGAAATGTTGCATCCCTCTGCCTGTTTTACTAGTATTTTAACGGTGAGTGCTCTGACGAATTACAAGCACTTGTACCCTCTCGATGTAAATACACCCGACAAACCCGACAAGCAGCTAAATCGCACTCCTACAGAGTAAAGATCTCTAGGTATAAGAAAGCCTTCTACTCCAATAGTTTCTTCCCCAGAATTGTTAGACTTTGGAACTCCCTTCGGGATTCTGCTTTCCCAACTGTACTGATATGCAGAAGTTCAAGTGTAATGTGAACAGACATCTTACTACTAATCTCCCTTCATAATATCCCTGCGACTTATATCCCTGATAGTAGCCCCCTACTTCAAAGTGGCAATGCGCCTTGTTTGGGGTGAAAATTGAATAAAAACAATTAAAAAATTTAAAGAAAGTGAGTTAAATGGGCAGACTAGTTCAAGGAGAATGACGTGGGTGGTTTGAGAACACAAGCAGATGGGTTTGAGAAGATCAATGGGTAGGAAAGCAGTAAATGGTCGCAACAGCAGATAAATCCAGGTGGATGGCAGTGACTAATCCTGATGGGGAGATAGATTAGAAACTTCACTAAAGTCTCAGCTGATATCCTGCACTTGAAAGGTAGGAATAAAGCTAAAATGTAGTGACACTAATGATGGGATCCTAAAGACATGCACACCAATATTTAGAAGGTCAACTTTAAACAATGTATATATGTGCCTGCATCGTTACTTACTTTGAATATAAATTGTAAAATGTATTTTACGCCTGCTTAGTAATTGCCAATGCTAGAACTGACATGGCCAGGATAAAAAGATGGATAGAAGAGAAAATGACGACACATGTGCACTTTGCTTTTCTAGGTTGGCAAGAGGTTGGCACAGTCATACGCTGAGGCAATTGCAAGAAAATATCTCAGAAGAAACAAGTTATTCTTTGCCTTTTGTTTGACCTGAAAAACATTCAACCGTGTTCCTCGAACTGTGCTTTGATAGTCAATAAAAAAACTTAATGTTGATGAGTAAATTATGCATCTTGTCCAATCTGTGTACAGCAATGCTAAGAGAAAGGTCAACAAATTCTTTACTGATTAGCTAGCCCATGGCCAGACACAGCTAGGCCATGGCCAGACACAGGTAGGTTGTTGTCCATCATGATTCTGTATTGAATTCCGTCAAAGGTTGTAAAGGTTGTTGTCCATCATGATTCTGTATTGAATCTTCTGCTATTCATCATTGTACAAAGCAGGAAACCGAGGTTAGTTGATGCATGTTCTGCCAAGAATTATATATTTAGGACTGCCAAGCAGATCAAATCAAAATCTTATTTCCAATCACTAAAATTATTTAGAGTTAATTGGTTTTGACATTATTTATAAACTAGCTGTACCCTGCCACGCGTTGCTGTGGCTCAAATTGGCGCTATGGAAAAAGTTCCAAAATGAGAAAAAGCATGTTTCTTATAGGTTTGATTTTCCATTTTGCATGGGTACACAGTTTTTGTTGTTCCATTTTCTTAGCTGATATAGAGATTTTCTGGTTTGGTGACTCTTGAATACGTAACATAAATTGTCCATGTGAAAAAACAGTCAGTGTGTAACTGTAAGGCCCACAATTGTAAAGATTGTTCCCTATGCTTTGTTGATGGTTATTGCAAATGACAATAAAATTGGAAAGTGCAATTTCCTAAAGTGTAATGATGTATCCGGTGGAATCATAGGAATGCATGGAATGAAGATATATTCATCTGTGAAAGGCCCTGTTAAGATTGTTGTTTCTATGATATTGTTTGTTAATTTTTTTTTACTGCAAGCTATGTGCCATTGCAAAGGTTGGATTGGTTTATATTTCACAACATGATAATTAGTACACCAAATTTCAGTTGCAATACATGCGGTGGCATCCCTGGCAAATATAGCTGTTGGATAATTAACCACTTTATCTGCTTTCACAACAGTGTCGATGGATTTGTATTTGACTACCTCACTTGGAATTTTACATTGAAAATTAGCGTTAAGTTCATGGGCATCTTTGTATTGACCTGCAAGAATAGCTCATTCACTCAGTCAAGTGGAATTCTTATAATTTGAATATCTGCAAAAACCTTTTAAACTAACTATTCTTTTGATGAAATAAAATTACAGAAATTACAGAAGTTAAAAATCAAAGAATTTTGCCCTTAACTCTGATCAGCTGGCACTTTTTCGTAACCAATTTCCCACAAGTGATGCAAAGGTTTTTGTGCGGATCGAACAGTCTGCAACTGGACATGCATATTTTGAGTTAAGTTTAATGTCTTCACGTGGAACAAAAAAGTAGAGTATTTGAGGCAAGCATTTTTTTCATCTGCTGTTGTTGATTGAAGAATAACAGGTAACATTTGTCTGAAATCTCCTGCAAGCAATATTACTGCATTCCCAAATGGTCTAACATTGCCACGCAAATCTTGCAAGGATCGACCAAGAGCCTCAAGTGATTTTTTTGCGTACCATTGTGCATTCATCCTAAACAATAAGTTTGCATTTCTGCAATATTTTTCCCCATATTGGATGTTTTGGAGATATCGAACATGAGATTTTTGAAAAATTGAATGTTTTAAAGTAGAATAAATAATTCTTCTACTGTTATGTAATGGATGGCTGGAACCATCCGATACATAACTGAAAAGGAAAAAAACTTCTTTAATAAAAGATTTAAAAGAGTGGGCATCGAATAATCGATTGTCCACCAGTCGAAAAGAGAAAGTGCTTACGTCGTAAACAGAGAAATCGGACGACGATTTTTTTTGTTTACAAAACAAGGAAACGTGACATTCCTCGTAACTCTGGAATGTATAGATTTAGCATGAGTGATAAATTCACGTGTCGGTCAGCTGAAGATAAATCGCACGATAATTCTGGGTCAGGAAGCGGCAAAGAAATTGTCAAAACGTGACTAAAGAATGCGTGTTCTATTATCGATCAGTTGATTGACAGATCGCGTGGATTGGAAAAAAAACCAAGCGACAGAAATGCCAATATAAGCGGTGATGTTTGGAAGAAGAAGCAGAAGGAGGAGGAGAGAAGAGAGAAGAAGAAGAAAAAGAAAGAGTTAGGAAGCGTGCGACTGTCGAGAATATAGCGTTTCCACACACCCCTCTCCATCACTGAAATGAACAGTAAGCCACACTGTTAAAGTTTGAACTATTGACGATCTTTGTGTAAAACGAAAAATATAATTTGAAAACAAAATATATTTTTATATGAAAAGCCAGTGTGTCTTACATCTTGATTTGTTGTGCTGAGTTACGTCTAACCTTGGTATGCATGTTAATTCTTTGTGCGTTGGGAACGCTGTTATGACAAGAAATGACAGCTACAGAGAGAAAATGCACAGTCAAGGGGGAAATAACTCTGTGTCGTCTTAGCCGTTACTATAACAACCAGAAATTAAACAACTAGACGATCACTAAAAGACGGCTACTGGGGTTTTGTTGCAGCGGGGAACGTACTAATTACGATCGTTCCCAGCCTAGGGGTCCTGGGCTATATAACACTACTTGGCAGCAAGGTCGCAGGTATTCCTCATGCAGCAAGGGCTAAGGCTATGTCATTTTGTTACCAAATGGCTGCCAAAATCAATTTAATTAGAAAGGTTTTACCAGTTACTTCTGGTGCTGTTCAAGGTAGCAGTAATTTCCAAATAACTTCTATTCTCACAGTCAGTAAATTAGGTGACTAAAATAGGATTTATCCATGTTTTGACAATGCCTTATTCACTGTAATTAATTTAGGAGACTAAAATAGGATGAGGGATTAGAGATGGACAGATAGAGAGGAAGATATATAGATAGAAAAGAGAAAGTGAGAGGAAAATAGAGAAAGAGAAGGAGATAGCGAGATAAAGGGATTGATTGATAAACAGAGAGAGGGGGAGAGTTAGAAACAGAGAGGGATGAGACAGAGGAAAGGAGAGAGATAGAGGGAGTTAGAGAGAGAAAGGGGCTCAAAGAGAGATGGAGAGGGTGATATAGAGAGAAAGATAGATTGAAAGAGGGAAAGGGAGAGATGGATAGAGAGAGATATTAAGAGAGGAAAAGAGAGGGGAGAGAAACAGAAGGTGAACTACACTTCACCGTTTGTTTCCTCGTTCAGTAGAGAAGAAATCTTTTGAGACTGAGGCAATTTTAATGTTTGGTTATTATCCAGAGTACCCCTTTTTTTTGGAGGGGGGGGGAAAGCTAGATTTTCCTCACATTAGAAACCGACCGGGTTATCTGTACTTTCACTTAACAAATTGATAAAAGAAAAACATATTGTAAAATTTGAATTTAACATCAAAATACTATTTTAAAAAATAGCACGATAACATAAGTGCCACTTTAGGTACTCCTTGGGCGTTGAGTTCCATGGCGACCATGATAATTATTTAATGGTCGCTCCCTTAGCCCCCCCCCCAGTCAAGGCTAATGCATGCGCACGTAACATTTTTTTTATTTATTGACGTTGGCGTTGTAACTAAACGATTTATTGATAATTTCGTAACCCTTAAACGCATGCAGGAAGATTTAAATTGGTTCATTATTGTTGTAATAAAAAAAAAAAAAGTTTCATTCAACACAAAACCAAAAACACATATTAATGATAAATGATTTATTATTCTATTTATTGAAATTTACTAATTTGTAAATAAAAAAGTAAAAAAAAAAAGTTAATAAAAAAATAGTTGCTTATGTGCGCATAAAAAACTTTTTTTTTTTAGATTAGGTCCACCTTATAATCACCCCCCCCAACCTCCTCATCTTAAGAACAGCTTCCAGAATAAACAACACTATTTGCAAAATTTAACTGATATTTGTTGTCAGCATACCCACCCGAAAATACTATTTTAAAAAAAAAAAAAAAAAGGGGTTCAGTGCCCGTGGCAGAGAAGTAGATTTATTTATCAATAAAAGTTGCGGAGAAGTAAATTTATTTATCAATAAAAGTCGTCATTTAAAAAAGAAAATTGTGGAGGTGGACCTAAATATAAATATTTACCCAAAAAATTATCCCGAAGTTTATTACAAAAACGTTTTGTTTTCGCACTATTCAACAATTTGTTCATCCGCGCATGTAAATTAAAAAATATTTATAAAAGTGAGAAGTTATCAGTAAATGATTTAGTCTTTTTTTTAAATTTATTTATTTTTTTACATTAGGTCCACCTCCACAAATGTTAAGAACGGCTTTCAGAATAAACACCCTCAACCTCTCCATGTTAACAACGGATTTCGGAATAAACACCATTGGGGGGGGGTATTTAAAAAAAAAGTCGATAAAAGTCGTCATTTAAAAAGAAATTTAAAATTAAATCTTTGTAAAAGTAAGAAATTATCAATAAATGTGTAGTAACATTTTTCGGTGCTAATGCAGAGAGTGATCCGCGCTATTTTTTTAAAATCGTATTTCCACGTTTAATTAAAGTTTTATTGTATGTTTTTTTTTTTATTCAATTGCAAGGTTAAAGTACAGAATAGGTACAAAACACCCTCCCCTCCCCATGTTAAGAATGGCTTTTTAAATAATAACGTTATTATTTCAGCATGGATCACTCTCTGCATGAGTACCCATTTTTCTTTTAATATTCATAAAAAGTAAAACTTTTTTCAAAATAAATAAATAAATGTTTGTAAATGTGACAAATAATCGTTTAGTTACGGCAACGTCAGTAAATAAAATATGTTACGTGCGGGGTGGGGTAGGGGAATAAGGGAGCGACTATTATTTTTTTCTGCAGGTCGCCATGGAACTCAACGCCCAAGGAGTACCAAAATGTAATTTTTTTTTTGTCAAATAAATAAATTTCAAGCAATTTTTGCAATAAATAATAGATAGCAACTTCGTTAATTTTACGACTCGCCCCAGCATATTATAAACACCCTAACTTCCCCATGTTAAAACGGCTTTCGGAATGAACACCCCCCCAATCTCCCCATATTAAGAACGGCTTTCGAGGTTTATGGAAGGGCGTTTTTTTTTTTTTTAACATGGGGAGGTTAGGGTGTTTATAATACGTTGAGGCATGTCGTAAAAATGAAACAGTTTAGAAAAAGTTAAAACAAACTTTTATGTAAACAATGCCGTGAAAAGAAACTAAACAATTAAAACGTAATGTTTCATGAGTGAAAAGCCGTAACATAAATGAAGGAATTTAAAATTAAAAAATTGGTAAGTACATAAATGAATTTAAATTTTTAAAATATGGGATTATTTTTTTTTGTGTGTGTGCTAATGCAGAGAGTGATCCGCGCTATTTTTTTAAAATCGTATTTCCACGTTTAATTAAAGTTTTATATGTTTTTATTCAATTGTAAGGTTAAAGTACAGAATAGGTACAAAACACCCTCCCTTCCCCATGTTAAGAATGGCTTTTTAAATAATAACGTTATTATTTCAGCACAGATCACTCTCTGCATAAGTAAGTTTTTTATTATTTTTACTTATCTGGTAATTCGAGAGTAGTTGAAACGGAAGTTACCAGAAATAAAACCGGACAAGTCTTCTCGCAGAAACGACTTCAAAAAATATTTATATTTTATTTAATATTTTAATAATTCGCGAGGTAAATTTATTTTAATGACATAAAAACATCCCTTGACTCTAAAGATGGGTTGTCTGAAAATTTCAAATAAATTGGTAACGTAGAAATATGGTTTTATTCACTTTTAACGAACCAAATTTACATTTTTATATATATAGATTTATTTTTTACTTGCACCATGTTTTAGTAAAATTATAATAAAAAAAAAACACTAAGTTATACCATGTTTCATTATACACACGAAACATTGAAATAAAACTTGATCTAGAAAATAAATAATGTAACAGTGATTGGTTTTATCTTTTAGCAAATCCATGCCACCCTTAAAGGAACATGAAACCACAACACTGACCAATCAACAAGTATTTTATGAATTTAAATAATATATTTGTGGAATTCTGTACAGGATGCCCATAGGAACACTTGTATACTAATAATTTGATAATCATTGCTGAATCAACAAAGAAACAATGATAATGAATGACATCAAATATTTGTGTGTTGTAAGGATTATTAACAACCAAAAGAATGTTCAGTTCTTGCACATAAGAAAAAAAAAATAGATGTGTACTCACAGATATGCACTGACAGTTAAATTTGAGTGACAGCTCTTGAAGAAAAGGGACAACAACCGTGTATATTGAATGATTTCCCTTAAGTAAGTAATAAAAATTTAATTAATAGTAAAAAAAAAAAGAAATATATAAAGAAATATAAAACAAATAAAAAATAAAATTCATTCTCTTGAATTAGCCGTGGAATTTCCGTGACGACTTGATAAAAAAGCAAAACAGGATAATACCTATTTTTGGAGGCTTTTTTCTTTTTTCATGTCTGGCGAGTTTAGAAAATTTATTTCTTGGCTATTTAACAGTGTCAGGGAGGAGAGGAAAGGTCAACATGTTGCCACTATATATCAACTTGACAATTCCTTTACCAACCTATCATCATTAGCATCAACTAAATTGCACTTGCATTTTTTGGCTTGTTGAAAGAGCAATGGTGAACCTTTGACAGTTTCATTAAGAAGATGAAAACTAAGTCATAATTGGTGGATTCAGATGGCAGCCTGTTTTGGCAGTTTTTGGTACCGATTTCAACAATTCTAGGTAATTTACATTTGGATTTTTTCTTTTTCATCGGTGCTCCACTACTTCAAAGTAACATGTTTATGTTCTCCTTTTTATAAAATCCCAGATATCTTTTTATAGAAAAGACTTAAAAAAAAAAAAAAAAAAAAAAAAAAAAAAAAAGAAACTAGTTAAATTTTTTTTTTTTATTAATAAGCTGCTACAAGCAGAGGTTTTTAAACGAAAACATTATTAGGGTTAAAAATAAAAATGCAAAAGATTAAAAATATGAAGAGCTCAAAGGGATGAAGAGTAGATATTCTTGGATATGTCATTTTACACAGATATTGCTAAAAACAGCCTATCCTGCCTTGACAGAGTACAAAATAGGCTTCGTGGCTTAGTGGAGGGGATGCCCTTTTCTCTTCCCTGCAACCTCTCTCCCACAGGAGAGACGTTGCTAGCCTGTCTTTGTTTTATTGTTACTTCCATGGCAAGTGCTCATCTGAGCTCCAATCCCTGGTCTCCCCTCGCCAATCTTTCATGAAAAAAAAAAAAAGAAGAATATTGACATGTTAATGCCTCACATGCCGGCCTTCTGATACTACAAGAATTCTGATGCTTGTCCCCGATTAAAAAATATGCCTGGACTTGATATTGGTCGCAAGCTTCCAAGTATAGTCTACAACTGTTTCAAAACGCACAAAACCAGCTGTCTTCTGAAATAAAGTGTATTAAGACAGACAGTCATCGTCATCATGCCAACAAGATTGTTGATAGTCTCATCACACAGTTATTGGCGAGTTGCACCCCCAAAAAACTATAAGTTTTCTTCGGTGCTGATGCCATTTCTGACCTGTCTGACGAAACTGTTACCATTAACACATCTTTTGATAAAACAACACTTCTTAATCAGCATTATGCAGGCACAACTCCCTCAAACAGTGCACTATGCTTTGCCAGCATCGACAGGTGTGCCCTTAATGATATTTGGTTAATGTCAGATATTGTTTTTGAGAAACAAACTTGATATTGGAAAGTGTATGGGTCCAGATAATATTTTCAATATTCTGCTCACTTGGTGTGCTTGCTCATTATCGAAGTGCCTTGCTCATCTGTTTAACTTGTTTGTCTCTGGTCGCATGCCTCTTCTATGGAAGATCCTCACTGTGGTTCCATTCTACAATTATGTAACGGTATCAAATTTAAGTTATTTAGCTCTTGTCTAATTTTTCTAAGCTCATGTTCATTATGAAATTCACATCTCATAGAAAATAAGCTCAGCAATCTGTCTCAATTCAGTTTTCTAAAATAGCATTCTGCCACGGAACAAGCAGCCTGTCTTTATCAGCACTTGGTCTCAAAATGTGAGGCTAAGAACTGCACAATTTTGGCATTTTTTGAAGTTTTTAATGCATTTAGAACTATTCCTCACTCAGCCCTAAAGCATTTGGTGTCTGAGGCAGGCTCTTTTCTTAGATTTGCAACTATCTATCTGATCAGCTGCAAGGAACTCTGGTCCTGTCTCAGCTGGTGTACTGCAGGGAAGTGTTATTGCGGCAACGTTATTTTTGATCTTCATCAACGACCTACTGACATCAATGGACAGTGCAACATCTCATTGTAATTGTGACAACTTGACTGTGTTCCCAAGCTCTTATGCTGATGACACACAAATTTTTTGTGTCACACCCAGATCCTTACATAGCATCGGTATACCTGCAATCCAAAATAAGGAATTTTGTTAACGATCCCAAAATTCAGGCATTTTCAGTCACTCCAATTATTTAGAATTAATTAGATTTCGGAATTATTCAAAAATAGTTTATTTTTTACTTTAACCATGTTTTTTGAAAAATAAATCAATAAATAAATAATAAAAAAAGACATTATAACTAAGTTATAACAAGTTTCATCGTATGCGTGAAATGCTGAAATAAAAATTCACCAGTCGCTATCATTATTCAAAAAAGAGAGAGTATCTACATATGGAAGAACAATAATATTCAAGTTCATAATTTTCTAGTTAAGACCGGGGATTATTATTAAAAAGGAAAAATAATAGTAAATACAAAAGCACAGAAAAACATTATTTTACCCTTTTGGGACTGATTTCAAGAATGCTAACAAGCAAATTCCTTAGCCATTTTTTTAGGCTTATTTATAAAGATGGCGACTATATTTTATCCGGGCGAGTTGTCATGTCAGCATTTCACGCGTAAAATGAAACCTGCTATAACTTAATGTATATTGTTAATATTATTTTCTTTACTAAAACATGGTTTAGTTTGTTTCGAAGTAATGCTTAAAATCATTGAAATTGATTGTTAACTTCTTATAAATTGATGAAACTTTTGATAATAATTTAGCATAAAAATGTCAACATAAAAGTTATTAAAGAACCCCCCCTAGATATCATTCCTTAACCTTAAGTCCGAGTGGCAATACAGAATAGCCAAAAATAATGAGAATGAGAACGACGTGAGTATCACGGGACCTTTAAAAATCAATTTCGTCACCAAAATCACTTTTATTTCACTCTAAATAATTAGAGCGACTGAAAAATTATATATCATAAAATTTTAGTTTAATAATAAGAGAAAAATATATTAAGAAAAAAGTCACTCCATTCAAAATGAATACTCGTTAGTAAAATTTTCTCTGTTCAATAATTATGAAGAGAAAGAAACGCGGTGTACAATCTCAGAATACACGTGAGTTCCTCGTTTGGCGTTTACCGTTGTTCAATTTCAGTCGCGTGCATTGTGTTTGCTTAGTAGACGTAGTAAAAGCATACACTTTATTTAGAGGTTCATTTCAGTTCTAGCATTATAAGGAGGTTTTCTTTGTTTCCAATTTAGTAGACTATTTGGTGCTTCTACAAAATTTGAACCGAACCAAACCATTAACCAAACCGACTTTTTGCTGCACAAAATCTAAAACTTGGGTTAGGGTTAATTCAAGATTAGTTAAATGTTTGGGCTATAGAAGTATATAGGATATTCTTCAACATTTCACATATTTCTTCTGTTGGAGGGGGGGGGCGGGAAATCAAGGAAGTATATTTTATTTTGAATACTATCACACCCACAAGTCTAAAGTCGCATACATTTTTTAGCACCCCCAATTTTTTTCTCTCAGAAGATGTCCCTATTTAGTTCCCTCACCTACGAGGGAAGAGTTTCATACAAGGTTGTTTTTTTTTAATGTGGAGGAAATTCAGCCCCCCCCACTCAAAGAAGTACTTTAGATTGGGACAACGATTTAAATTTCCCCAATCTAGAAAGATCTCTCCTTTCTCGATCGAGGACAGAACACAAACAAGCCTCACATTTTGATTCTCATTTAGTAAGTTTTAAAGTTATCAAATTATTTGAAACTACACATAATCGAAGTCTTTTGAAAATAGAGTTTGGGACACTAAAAACATACACATCCCAAATGGTGTCTTTCAAAACGCGAACCGACACTCCGGCGGAGTGTCACTCCGCTAACAAGCATGGAGTTACGAAGTAAATTGTCAAGCCAGAAACAATAAAAAAATAAATAAATAAATAAATAAAATAAAATAATAAAATAAAAATAAATGAAATAATGAAGACAATTCTTATTTTACAATTAGTTTTTTTTTTTTTTTTTTTTTTTTTTTTAATCCACGTGAATTGTTATTTTTGTTGTGGAACAAAGAAAACAAAAACGGCGTCAAGAAAAATCATGTGCTAAAAATCCGTCATGTGGTTTTGATAAGGGAGGGGTTGATCATGAGATCTAAACAATAGGGAAAAAGCGGGCATGTATTTTGTTTGACCTAAAATATCAATGAATAAATAAATAAATAAGACCGAAATTCTTTTTCAAAAGTGAAAGCGAAAGTTGCACATAACATCACTAAACGTCTCATTTCCAGTAATGTGAACTTTTTATTCAATTCGGTCTGTATTTAGTTTGAAAACAAGGTATATATGCAAGTCGTGTTTCAAATTAAATTAAATTTTTGCAGTGTCATTTTTTCTATTAAATTGTGAGGTGAAAGTACAGAATAGTTATCCCCCACTCTCCTTGATAAGAATGGCTTTCTAAATAACTTTATTTTAGAAAGGATTATTTTTTGTATATGTACCGAAAATAAAAAATAAACATCATGAGTAGCATAATAATAATAATAATAATAATAATAATAATAATAATAATAATAATAATATATTAAAATAAAATTTTTTAAAAAATATTTCAATTGTTGCATATTGTTATAACTTGTAATAAAGTACGTATTATTCGGATTTATTTTCCTCTTGGTTGGTATAATAATTTAATATAATAATTTTGGCTCGTGTAACCTGACCTTCTTATCTTTTCAAACTTGGAAACCTTAGGGTCGAATATAGGTACTTATATCACCTATCGAACTAAACTCTTATTTCAGTTCAAAATTCGGCCCAGGTTCTCGAGTTCGACAAAAAGGTTCACAATTTCGAAAAAATACATACACCTGAAAAAGTTCGGATATTACATCGGTCGAAACGTTGTGAATAGAACAGCTAAGATGAGAATATTAATCCAAATTATTAATCCTTATCTAACAATTCTGAAATATGTAGTGCTTCTAAAAAAATTATAAAAAAAACAACAACAAAAAAACAAAAAAAAAAACAAAAAAAAACGTAAAAATAATTAAGTTTAACAAAAATATTGTTATTTTTGTTCCGGTAAAAATAAAAACAAAGCCTATTTTCATAACAGCTTCAAACTTTTTCTAACTATTAGAACAACTTCCTTGTATGCATTTTTTAAAAAATCTAAATTGCTGTTTTGAAAAAATGTTTTTGTTTTTCGACATCGATTATTACGACTATTAATCAAAAAAATAAATAATGTAACGAAATCACACCTTTTACTGTACCTCGATATATATATATATATATATATATATATATATATATATATATATATATATATATATATATATATATATAAGAAACACAGGTTATGAAATAAAGAATTTAAACTAGTAAGATTTTGAATTAAACAAAAAGAATAGAATCTAATTTAAAAATTAATTTCAAACAGAAGTGTCACATTTTATGATTTTATGATTGTGTCGCTTAAGCGCTAAGCAACTTACAATTATTTTTTTTTTTCCTTTAAAACGTAAAAAAAAACTTCGAAAAATAATGATTTTGATTAATAAAATTTATTTAGACTATAAAAAGAAGTGTAGAACTTAATTAAATGCTTTAATAAGATTTTATTCTTTCTCCAGCTTAAATAATAATAATAATAATAAAGAGAAATACCTTCCTCCCCCTCCTCTCTCAAATAATCATGAATAATGTTATGTTTCTAAGCGGCCCTTGTCAGCGGGAGTCCGACGTAGAGACGGTAGATAGCGTGTTAGAAAGAAGACCAGGAATGTTCCAGGCTGGTATTGCACTTATCATCATCATCATTAATAATAACACAGCCCTATAGTGAAAGTGTACTCCGTGCTTTTAAATTGCTTGCATATTTTATTAGTGCTAATTCTATCGTCTGCTGACACCTGAAAGATGAGCACCGAATTGTATAAAAAAGAAAAGTCCATAAAATCTAAGAACAGCGCTTCTTTGCTCAGCAACAATTTAACTGTTCAGTTGATGCTGGCTGAAAGTTCAGTCCGTTATGGAATTGTACACAAGACTCTCGTCGATATTATCACCGCCTCCCTTGATGGCTCAACGGTGACGAGCAAACAGATTTATTTTAAAGATCCTTCAGTCCCGGGTAGTTCGATGCAGACCGTCATGCAGGTATCATTTCCCACTCGAGTGCACATGATTTTTTTTTTTTTGAAAAAAAAAAAAAAAAAAAAAAAAAAAAAAAAATTCATTCATTCATAGTTTTATTTTAAATTAGTTTTTTTTTTGTTCGTACTTCTGCAGTTTAAAGATCGGATTTTTTTTTAGATAGGATTTTCAAGTTAAATTTAATGTTTTTATTAAAAAGGTTAGGTTGAAGTACAGAACAGTTAACAAAGCCCCCTCCCTCCCATGTTAAGAATGAGTTTCTAAATATTTCAGCAGGATCTGTAAACTGCAGAAGTACTTTTTTAAAACAGGAAAAAAATGAACACTAAAAATGAGAGGAGAAAACCGGTGAAAAATATTTGAACTGCATCCAGTTAAAATCCAATGCAATATTTAAAAAAAAAACAAAACAAAAAAACAAAAAACTACTATTTAATTCTAAGAATAATAAACTGGTAGTATTTGAAATGGCTAGTCATTCAAACTAGCAAGGGTAATACTTTGACGAAAAATCACAAATCAGTTTCGCAAATGACGGAAGAAGTTTACATTTTTTATAATTTTATAAAACTTTCTTTTAATCCTAACCTAGCATACTTACTCTGATATATATATATATATTTTTTTCCTCCGCGGCTTTCAAAATCGTAAATCGCTTAATAGATCATTTCCGGGACCGACTCTGGATCATCCGTCAATGTACTGTAATTCTCTGGGTGCCCATTCATTACAAGCTCGAATAAATGGAACGAACGAATCCATTAGCAAATAAATTACACATGAAAGAAACATTGTCACATTAAAATGCATGTTCTTTCTTTTTATTGTGACGACAATCCACTCGATAATAACTAGATTTCATTAGTTTATTGTTAAATTTGCTTCCCTCTTTTCTTTGTTTTATTCATATTAAGCTATGTATGCTAATTTAATTTGGCATCGTTCAATGAACGAACGATTCGTTCATTCATTCGATCCACGCTATGTCTACTACCCCTCCCCAATCCAATTAAAAATGATATTACATACCCAATTATTATTTTTTTTTTTTTCGTTGCAATAATAATTGTCTTGTAAGTATTCCTTTTTTCTAAAAATTTTTTTATGCAAATATTTTTCTTGGTTTCTAAAGTTCGTACTTATACAGAATACGGACCGTGCTTTTTCTTTTTTTTTTTTTCAAGTTCAAATTTTATGGTATCTTTTTCGTAAATTGCTAGGTGTAATTACAGAATAGTTACTCCCTCCTCCTCATGTTAAGAATGGATTTCAGCACGACCCGTAAAGTTACATATTATGTTCTGTTGAAAAAACTTGAAGCACTTACCTGCGACTCTCAGAAAGAGTGGCAGCAAAAACGTTTTGTGTGGGGTACTACTGGGGTGATGACTCTTTTTATATTGGTAGTTGTTACGTTTAACTTATTTGATTGGCTAACTGGATTATAAGAGGGATGGAGTTAATTTTGGTTGTGATTTCAGTTTGGGATTGGAGTTGAAGGAAACTGAATCGTTACCCTTATTACCAGACCCACCGACAAGGTTCTACAATTTTTACCTAGTCACAGGTCGCAACAAACCATTGTTGCAAAATCCTTGTTAACCTCTACCTTTCAGTGGAGAAAGTTTCCACAGTTCAATTAGAAAAAAAGAAAAAAAATCGGATTTAGCATCGATTATTAATAGGCGGGGGGGGGGAGGTAAATTAACTAAGCAGTAATAATACTGTACACATAAACAAGTTCGATCTTGTGATTTTTTTTTTCCCCAAATAAATTGAAGCAACAGTTTTGGTTTGTCTGCATGTCGACCCCGATCCCCCCCCCCTTTATTTTACTATAGGGGAAGATTAGATTCACTCAGCTCTCGATTGCGACGACAATTAAAATTGCCCCAGTCTAGAAAGATTTATCCTTCACAGACCGACCGAGGGCAGAACGCTAACAGACAACACATTTTTATTCTAACGGCATTCCATACGACTTTTCCATTTTTAGGTTTTAAAGTTAAATTATTTAAAACTGCACATAAAATAATCGAAGAAGTAGAAGACCAATACTTATTGTATACAGTTAATTGAATAAAAGTTTTACTTTTAGTCGGGTAGGAATTGGGGAGGCGTACCTTTCTCGCGCAAATATTTGATATTTAATGAATATTTGGAAGATTTTCGGTACTTTGACAGAATTCAGGGTACTCATGACATACAGAGAGTGACCCCGACCCGCCTGTGCTGGAATACTAACGTTATTATTTAAAAAGCCATCTTAACATGGGGAAGGGTGGGTGTTTTGTACCTATTCTGTACTTTAACGTTACAATTGAATAAAAAAACCCAATAAAACTTTAATTAAACTTGGAAATACGATTTAAAAATATAGAGCGGAGGAGGGGCTCTGCATTAGCACCGAATTCAGAATCAGTTCTAAAAATGGCGAAAACAGTTCACGATTTGAAAACCACTTTTTTTTTTTTCTTCTCAATTTTATTATTTTTTAACCCTAATTTAATCCTTCACATATTTATTATCGCCTGTCATTTTACTTTTTTTGTTGTAGTTTTCAAATTGTAAACTTTAAGGCTATTTCGGAAAATGTTTCGGCATTCTCCATGAAATCTTTTGATTAGTTCCTCATAATACCAAAATATTCCTTTTACAAAAAAAAAAAAAATGTTTTTTTTTATCTGCAAAAAAAAAAAAAAAAAAAAATACATTGGTAACTTTACTTGATGCAACTGTTGTATTAAAATTAGAGACGATTTTGAGACCACATCGAAATAAAACCCCAACCATTTTCTTTCTCTGATAAATTCTATATTATTATGTGTAGTGTTTTTGTTTTGCTTTCACATCGTTAGCAACACAAAGAAAACAATCCCATGACCCATCGTTGCTATTTCTTATATATTTCTTTTCTTTCGGGTAATTCGTCAATTTTTACTATCTTATATAAACAATGGGCATCTATGTTTATCATTGATACGGTTGTCTGTCGTGACTTTCTCTACAACATTTGTTGTTGATTTTAATTTCATAATACGTTAATTTAGGACGTTTTCTGCATTTGTTCTAAGGGAGATAACGCTAATAGACGAAACGATTTTATTTCATAACTAGCAGGACCCGTGCTCCGACGTCTAGTATAAAGATGGCACAAAGCCAGAATAGATTCGTTAAAAGACTCCACCCCACTCAAAATCAAATTATACTATAATTATCTAGCGTATTATCATAGACTGAGCTAATTTTGTATTGTTTTATGAAATGCTCAGTAAGTTAAGACTATAAAAAATGTGCTCCCTTCTCCATAATTGAAAGTAAAGACTAAAAAAATGTTTGCGAAACAGTATTTTAAACAATCCTGAAACAATTGCTGTTGGCATTCGTCAGTCTAGAAGACTATGGGGTTGCGCCTGTAGACTGTGACTGAAGAAGATAATCTTTGATCTACATTATCGGTTGCAGACATTGCAGGTGTAGGTCAGCGCATCGTATTGGTGGTCTGCTGAATTTTGTTTACTGACCTTCCTGAATAGTCTTTTGGTCTCCGCCCGTTCTGTGATGGCCCTTTCCCCAGTGGTCAGACTTTCGGTTACCAGATGTTGCAGACTTTAGTTTTGCGTTCCCAGCTGGTCTGGTCAATATCACATGCTTTCATGTTGTGTTTGCACACGTCGACAAAGCGGAGATGAGAATGACCAATTTTCCTTTTGCCAGTTGTGAGTTCACTGTAGAGAATGTCTTTTGGGATTCACCCATTGTCCATGCGGTGCTCCTGGCCTAATCAGTGTCAGTGTCTTTGGGAAAGGAGAGTGAACATGGATGGAATACCAGCCCTTGTGAGCTCAGCATTGTTGGTAGCTTTGTCCCAAGAAATTAAAAATATTCTCCGCAGACTATGGGAATCTATCGCCATACTTTCCCTTAAACACGTCTGTTGGACTTTTATTAAGTAGAATACTTAATATTTTTTTTTTTTTTTTTTTTTAATGGAGAGTAGAAAACGCATTGTGGATGCGTTATCGGCAGCTCCTGTTACTCTCGCTTCTTCTTATTTGTCCCTCAGTCCTCATTTTTTAATGAGTGATTTTTCTGACAAAGGGAGAAAAAGCTGTTTTCTAGGTTGGCAGTATTTTGCGCGAACAGTTGGCAGAGATGGCGGAAATTTTCTGTTTCTATGTCTATCCTTGTAGCCATGTCACTAGTAAGGGTGCTGGAGGTAAACGTTTTGTCTGTGCTGACGTTATCCGCCTGATAGTCAGGGACCCGAACCTTGGATTAACCACTAAGGAGGCTGTCCTATCAGCAGGTGCAAAGTACTGGGGCTGCTGTATTGCCATTTGGTGAATGGATTCTGGACCATGCAGTAGCTTCTGGTGGGGCCTCTCGATGCCATACTAGTGGGTAATTGTTACGGCTTTACCTTATCATTAGCTACAAATTAAAAAAAAAAAAAATTCTTCGTTTTTTTTTCTCTCTTAGTTTCCCCTCTCTGTCCTACTCTAAGTAAATCTGATGACCTAGTCCACAAATTCCAAAATTTCATCATGACAAGTTTCAAGAAAAAATACACGATTAAACCCGGTTCTCCAACTTCCAACGTAGACCCCTTCTACCATGTCTCCTTCTCCAACATCAGGGGTCTTCGTTCTAACCTTCCAGAGGTTGAAACCCAATTACAAGAGACTAAACCAGACCTTTTATTTTTAAGTGAAACTGGCATTAGACAGGTTATTTTCCTAGAAGAGTTCGCAATTAAAGGATACTCTAACTTCTAAATCTGACCCCCAAGATCGCCATGGGCATGGAATATGTGCCTATATTAAAGATAGCTTTCCATGTGGGAGAGACATCTCCAGGGAAGATCCTAACTTACTCTATATGTGCTTCCGGGTTGCTTTAGCTCACACTACGGCATTTATATTTACTCTCTATCGCCCCCATAACAGCGGAGTTACTATCTTTCAAAGCATATCTGAGAAAATTGACCAAGTCCTATCTGCTTATCCTTCAGCTAACATTCACGTATGTGGTGACTTCAATGTTCACAACGTCGAATGGTTGACCCACTCGAACAAGACCGATGATGAGGGGAGGTTCTGTCATGATTTCTCCATTGCCTATGACCTCACTCAGATTGTTCAGGAACCCACCCGTGTGCCCGACAATGACGGCCAGTATGCGAGCCTACTAGACCTTTTTCTCACAACTTGGCCTGAACTATGTTCAGTTTCTGATCTGTCGCCTCTTGGATCTTCCGACCACTCTGTTGTATCAATTAAGATAAAAATGAAATGTAATAAGTCCCCAGACGTACCTTTCCATCGTACAGTATATCGATACACTAAGGCTGACTGGGATAGCTTCCGTACATTTATATCTGATCTACCTCTGCATTCCATGTTTAAAAAGGATGTGTCCTCTATAGTATTAGACCTGACCGAATGGTTAATTGTAGGTATTGACCGTTTCATACCCTCGAAAAAGTTTCAGCAAAAACCTAACAGCCAGCCATGGTTCTCTCCAGAATGTGCTGCTGCCATTGCGCACAGAAATCACTTTTTCCACTGTTTGAAATGTATGAAAACTAAAGCCGCTTTCAGGACTGCCAGCAACCATTGTAAGAAAGTAATAAAGAATGCAAGAGAGTTGTATGCTCAATCTGTTAAGTCCAAAGTAGCTGAACAGCGGCTTGGTTCCCACCAGTTTTGGCAAATAGCAAACAGAATCCTGAACAGAAGCGTGTGCTCCATCCCAACTATTATCAATGGACCTGAGGTAATCTCGTCAGCATCAGACAAAGCCAAACTCTTTGTCAAGAACTTTGCAGCTAATTCTACCCTTTGCGATCAAGGCCACCAACCCCCAATATTTCCTCCTGTATCAGAAAACACGCTATGTGATATACGTATATCTGTACGTGATGTTGCCAAGCTAATCAAAAACCTTGATTCCAGTAAAGCAACTGGCCCTGACGGTATTCCAATTATAGTACTCAAAAAACCAACCTGAACTAGCGCCCATACTTACAAACTATTTAAACGTTGTCTTAAGGAGAATAGTTTCCCATCTCCCTGGAAAATTTCATCAGTATGCCCTGTATTTAAGAATTCAGATGATCGCTCATCCCCCTCTCAGTACAGGCCAATAAGTCTCCTGTGCGTCATGAGTAAGTTGCTGGAATCTGTGTTAAATACAGAAGTAATCAACCATCTCAACAAAAATAACCTTCTTAGTGACACTCAATATGGTTTCCGTTCTGCTAGATCTACAGCAGATGTGCTTACAGTTATATCTCATAGGATTAGCAAATCTCTCGACGGAGGCAACCTTTCTAGGGCAATTGCTCTTGACATATCTAAGGCCTTTGATAGGGTATGGCATAAAGGTTTACTTCATAAGATCTCTAGCTATGGTATTGCTGGAAATGTCTTCTCAATTATTAAATCATTTCTTTCTGATAGGTTCATAAGAGTAGTAGTTGAGGGGCAAAAATCAGAAGCTCACAGTATTAATGCCGGTGTCCCTCAGGGGTCCATCCTGGGCCCAACTCTTTTCCTGATCTACATTAATGATCTTCCAAATCACATCCTTACATCATTCGTAGACATTTATGCTGACGACACTACCATTTATGGTAGCACATCTAAGACAGTAAATGACCAAGTTCTCTCCAATTCTCTCTCCTCTGATCTTGAGCACGTAGTACAATGGGGTAAGGAGTGGCTGGTTACTTTTAATGCATCTAAAACCAAGCGTCTCTCTTTACATCATCTACATTCTGATCCACATCTGGCATCAATTGAAATGAATGGCTCTCGTCTTCAGGAGGCCTCAAGTTTTGACAAGCTTCTTGGCTTGACCATTACTTCTGATCTTAAATGGAACACGTACATCAAATCTGTTGCCAAGGCCGCTGGAAAAATGGTGGGATCTTTCTATCGATCCGGTAGATATCTCACTGCTGATGCTATTCTCTATCTATATAAGAGCCAGGTACGTCCAAGGATGGAATACTGTTGTCACATCTGGGCAGGAGCTGCTAGAAAGGACTTGGCCTGCCTTGATAGAGTTCAAAATAGACTTTGTAGCCTCGTAGAAGATGTCCTTTTCTCTTCCTTGCAGCCTCTATCTCACAGAAGAGATGTTGCGAGTTTGTCTCTGATGTATCGTTATTTTCATGGAAAGTGTTCGACTGAGCTTCAATCTATGGTCCCCCCTCGCCAAACTTTCACAAGAAACACTCGTCTAGCTGTAAACACTATCAATAATTCCCCCCACTCTTTATCTGTACCTAAACGTAGATTCCATGAACAAAGCTTCTTTCTTAGAACTGCACGCCTGTGGAATTGTCTTCCGTTTTCCTGCTTTCCGGCTGACTACAATATGGTTTTCTTCAAGTCTAACGTAAATAAGTTCTTGATGAGCCGTTCCATATAAGTTATCAAATTTACCAAATTTTCATTACTAATGATTACTATATTGTCCAATTTCTACTGTACACTCTTTAACCCTTATCCTTGAGTGGCCTCTGGGCCTTGATAATGTGGTGATGCCTATGTAAAAAAAAAAAAAAAAAAAAAAAATTGACTATGCATGTAAAATGTGTTCAGTTTCCGTTCTTAGTGGCTGTAGGTTGTCCATGCTTCGCTGACATATAGAAGGGTGCTGATAACACTTAACGTTGTAAACGTTGACTTTTGTGGAGATGGTAAGATGTTTAGTTTCCCACACCCGAATTGTCAATTTTGCAAGAGTAGTGGATGCCTTTCTGATGCGCTTGTTGAGTTGTACATCTAGAGATAGATTGTCTGAGGCTGTAAACCCGAGATATTGGAATTGGACTACATCTAAGCACTGCCCATTTATAATGATGATGGGGTTCTTTAACTCATGACTTGGGTTTTCTCTGAATTCTTTGCAAACATTGGAAAACCTGTCCATGAGTTTTTGAAGTCCTTCTTCAGTGTGAGATGCTACCACCGCATCATCAGCAAACAGTAGGCCCCTGATGGTAACTTGTTGGACTTTGATCCTGGACTAAAGTTGATGCTGAAGAGGCGACCATCTGATCTGGAACAAATGTAAACTCTCTTCTGACAAATTGAATGCATGTCTCAGAAGAAGGGCAAAGAAAATGCAAAATAGCGTAGGGGCAAGCACACATCTCTGTTTGACACCATTTTTTGCACAGTGCTCAACATATCATGAAATGACTCTGCGAGGCTCAGATGTTTTAGAGGGCAGCCAATGAGAGGCAGTATCTTGAATAGGCAATCTCTGCTGACTAGGCCGAATGTCTTAGTAAAGTCAATGAAGGCAAGGTACAGTAGCCTGTTGTGTTCTCTGCACTTCTGAAGTTGGTGCAGTGAGAAGGCCATGTCAATGGTGGAATGTTGGGAGCAAAAGCCACATTCATTCAGGGTATATTCTCTCAGAAAGAACTTGCAGTCTCTTCAGAATAATGTGAGAAAACAGTTTGCCAACAATGCTCAGTAGCAAGATACCCCTATAATTATTGCAGTTGCTGCAGTCCCCTTTATTCTTGTACAGGGTGACTGTGTTTCTCATTTCCTGAGGAACAGCGCCTTTTCAACAACTTAGCAAGAGTTGGTATAATGGCTTAAGGAGAGAGGCCTTGTCGCTCTTGATCAGTTCGCCTGAAATGGAATCAGTATCGTAGGAGTGTGTCAATTGCCTTGGAGACATCCTTGATGGTGGGTGGTATGTCCAGTTCTGGTAATTGTGTGTAGTGTGCGATGCTATCAAGAGCAGTCTGGCTTACTTTGTTTTCTGTTTCTGAATAGTGTTCGATCCATCTGTCAAGTTGTTTGGATTTGTATGTAAGAATTTCTCCTTCGGAGAAGCAGTTTTTATGGCACTTGTATGTAAGAATTTGTATGTAAGAATTTCTCCTTCGGAGGAGCAGTTTTTATGGCACTTGGATTGATTGCTTTCTTAATGCCGTCAGACATTGCCTTGGTGTTTCCAGTATTTGAAGCTTGTTAGATGAAGTTGCATAGTTTATTTCAGTACTCATTTACAGTTGCGACATGCTGAATTCACCTTGTTGCAAGATGTTCGAAGGGCTAATAGTTTTTATTTAGATTATCCTTGTATTCCTGAAGAGCCTTCCTCTTGAACTCAATGAGAGGATCTAGTTTCTCAGTTGCATTGTACTAGTCCTTGTTTTGTCCACCCTTTCTCCTCCCATAATCTGAGATTGTAGAATAGTATGCGGCCTTCTTCAGATTTTTCTGAAACAATAAAAAAGTTAAAAAGCATGTTAGTTCCTACTTACAATGCCTCCCCATGGGACAGTTAGACACCAGGGTCGTTTTTTTAATGTGGAGAAAAGGAACAAAAATAAAAATTGTCTCAGTCGTGAAGGATTTCTCCTCCACTGACAGAGAACAAGAAATTGAAGTGCAGCATCTGAAGAACAGATACTACACTTTGATCTTGTCCCGAAGGCCATGTTAGTTAACATATTAAAAAAAAATCTTCATGGAGAAATCGTTATAGACTGAGGTAATTTCATTTTATTAGCAATACACATGAAAAAATTTAAATGGCTTAAAATATTTCAATATTGGAATATATATAGAAAGAGCTTGACCAGCTGAGAAAGAATCTTTTGAAATTTTTTAAATCTTGAAGTTATGACTATTTTTATGCCCTGCGTGTTTGGATATTTTCCCCTCTTTAAGACCATATGCATTTTGTCATATTTTTTGCACTACTTTTTTAGTAAAAATGCTATATCTTTGTTAAAACACAAGACTAAGCAATGAAATTTGCCATATATAAGTGTATTTTTGTGCAAGGAATCTGAATATGCTACTGAAAATCTCCAGAAATTAATGGTTTCCAAATAATTTGCAGTAAATTCACATAAATATGCTGCGATTGCTTAAAAATGCCATGTATTCATTAAAAGAAAAGAAGTTAGAGAACTCAAAGTTTAGTTGTAATGCATTTTATGTGCCAAAAACTGAAATCGAAATCTAGGATTGGTTAAAAATGAATATATTGCAATATTTCTTTGGTATTATTGTTACCCCTCCCCATCTAACCACCTCTCCAAAATATGTAATTCTACCTTTATAGAAAATTGCATGTGAACAACTTGAAAAACTTTAATAAAAGGTAAACAAAAATTATTTTAGAATTTAATGTAAAATGATTTCCCATTTTAAATCATTCGAGCACTTTAGGGCAGTTACTCCCCCCCCCTTTTCCTATGATAGATAAATCCTGGGTGTTTTTTTTTTTCTAAAAGGCGATTATGCGTGGTTTTAATAGGGTCTTTGTGCAATTATGAGAAGGTAGGGAGGTTGCCACTCTGACTTTGGGTTAATGATAGGGCTAAGGAAAATTATGTGTGAACATCCTGAAGACTTGATAGAAACAAAACAAAAACAATTTTAGAATTTAGAGTGGGGGTTGGTTTCACATAAATGTAAAATAATTCACCATTTCAAGACGATCCTAACGTTTTAGGACAGTTGACCAATTTATTTTTTTTTGCGGGGGGAGGGAGATTAATCATGTGCACTTTTCTTCAAACGTTTTTATGCTTTTTTTTTTTTTTTTTTTTTTTTTATTTTTTTTAACGTTTATATGAGCTCACAGGGGAAGTTTGTTTAGTGGGGAGCTCTGCCACTTGTACTTAGTGTTATTGTTAAGGCAAAGGTTTTAGGCGGAGGCTTGCCACTCGTACCTAGGATTAGACATAGAATTAAGTGGTTTTTTTTTTTTGTTTTTTTTTAAGAGGGTGTTTGATACCCATTGTGAAACTTTACAAGAATTATGACATACAGACAAAAATAAATGTTATTTAAAAAAGTGACGTCCCTCTAATAGAAAACATGATGCTTGGAAAAATATCAAGTATTTAAATTTTATTTAAATATAAAAATAGAAGCAAGTTTTTACTAAAGCTGACAAATTGTTAAAAAAATTTGAATTAATGTTATTTTGATTTTTAATTACATTTCATGTCCTTTCCTACCGTTGTTATTTTTTAACTGAGCACCTCCTACAAATATTTAAATATTGATTATTAAGAAAAAAAATTTTTTTTTAATAATCGGGTAGATTAATTTCCATTTGATAATAATTCACTGAAAACATTTTTTAAGGGACGAAAATTAGAAGTGTGTTACCGTTCGTAATCATACACGCGAACCAAAACATCATATTTCACATTTTCGTTTGTTAAAATATTTTAAAATTTACTACTATCCAATTTTTTAAAATGTTTGTATGGTTGATAACAAAATAGCTCTAACATGTAAGAATTTTTTTTTTTATAACCAGATTTTCAATTAAAAAAAAATTGAGTTGGAATAAAAATAAACAACAAAAACAAAGTCTGTTTACGCCATGTTATCGCTGCTGCTGCTGATACAGCTACTATCACTAATACTACAGAAGTCTTGATTCAAATTCATAACGATTTTTTTGGATATTATGTTTTTAAATTGCTACGTACCACTAGAGAAAACACTGTCCAATCATCTTTTTGATGAATAAACATAGTAAAAAGATTGTTTTATTTAATAGTGAGTGTCTGAAGAAATTTTTTTTCAAAATTTTCAATACTCACCATTTTGAAATCTTTTTTTTTTTTTAACACAACAAAAAAAAAACGAGTGGTCAAATGAATTTCGGACACTCGAAATTATTAAAAATGACATCTCTTTTAGCTAATTTCCAAATTTCATTAAGAAATTCTTTACAGAAACATGGTACGAATGTTTAGAAATCGGGGGGGTCGTTACAAAAACTTACCGAAAATGCTGTTTTATGATGTTCAAATGTTTATCACTTTATTTGCTTAAAACTCTAAAATATATAATATATGTTATTATTTACTAATTCATTTGAAAGTATATTCATTTCTGAACAAAACGGTGGTATTTTGAAGACTTAAAGTGCTTTGGTTTTTAAAATATGACTATTTTAGCAGAAACCCCTTGAAATCTGTGATTATCTAAAGCGTTTTAACGGCCATGTGTATTGCTAATTTTATGAAGTGATTGGTAATAATCTGGAATAGAACCTGTACAAACAGGTTGATAGTCCATGTAAGGAAAAAAATGTACATAAAAAAATGCAGGGGAGTTAATGTTTGTTATTTTTTATTTATTTATTTTTTTTTTTAAGTAATGAATAAAAAATGTGTATGAAGAAATATAATCAATCCTAAAACCATTGGTTCTGGTGTCTTTCAAAAAAGAAATTCTTTTAGACTGAGGTAATTTTGGTGTTTTTCGGATGTGATCAATAAGTTAAATGTACCCCCCCCCCAAAAAAAAAAAATGTTAAAAAGCATGTTAACCCATCCTAAAAGCATTGGTTCTGGTGTATTTCAATGAAGGAGAAATTTTTCTAGACTGAGATATTTTAAGTGGTCGATAATTTAATAAATGAACCTCTGATGAAAAAAATGTTAAAAAGCACACTGATTAATCCTAAAGCTTCTGTTTTTGGTGTCTTTCAAGGGAGAAATCCTTCAAGACAGGTGTTTTGGTTTTAGGAAGTGGTTAACTTAAATGAACCTCTGATAATATAAAGAAAATCTTAATGTTTAAAAAAAGAAATGTGCCCCCCCCCCCCAATCTCCCCTTAAGGAAAGCAATTGTCTGTTTCTCTCTCTCTCTGTCTATACCAATGTAAGAAAAATCTATAAACCGATCTAAAAAAAAAAAAAAAAAAGGCAAAGTCACTAAAATTCTGGCGTTTTTTAATTTGAAGGGGGGTGGGGATCTGTGTAGGCAGTAATTTTTGTTAGCTATTTAATATGAAGAATTATTTTCTAGTTAAAATATATCAAAATAGACCTTCTGTCTAGAAAAATACCTGCTTTAAATATGTAAACATTAAAAAAAAAGTTATCCACTATAGCCAAAACTGGCTGACTCAGCATATGTTTTGTACGAATGTCAATAACTGAAATGAAAATGCTGTTATAATGTTATGAAAGAGAAAAATTTGATTCATTGTTTCTGGGACTCTGTAGATCTTATTAAAACGGACTGGCAAAAAGTTTCAATGGAATGTATTCGTGAATACATTTTTTTTTTTTATGTATGGTTGTATATTCAAAGATGGTAAAATAGAAGTCTGAACTGTACAGTATTTAAGACTGAATGTTTTTGGTATTGTTTATATGAAGGAAGAAAACCATCTTGGAATTTTGAAAGTGTTTGGAAATTCCTACTGATAAACCGTGGAGCAAATCAGAATAACCAATCAAATTGATGGAAGCAAAGGAAACCGAGACTCTAGGGAACTACAGTTATTTTAATGAGTAGTAGATGACTGTTAATAAAAGGAAAAAAAAAAAAAAAAAAATGAAATAATCCTGGAAATGTGTAAGAATTGAACCCTATGAAATATTTGGTGATGGTGTAAACTAGGGTAGGAAGTGAACAGAACAGTGAGTGAGTATTTTGCCACCACCTCTAAAGATGACATGTTTTGGAGAATGCTTATTCTTTGAATTATTGTAGAGATTTAGTCTATTGAATTAAATTGATTGATAATAAGGGGAATAACCATGTTTATTATATATATGATCTGGTTTTATCAGATCTCTATTGCTTCACAAACTTCACTACTTGAAACATTAATTTAAAATAAACATTTCCTTCATAACTTTGTAAACACTGAACAAAATATTTTTCATTTATTTATATAAACATTTTAGTAACTGCAATACAAATTTATTTTTAAAATGTGATCGTAAATAAAGGGAATGAAAAAAGAAAGCAATCAATTTGCCTTTTCACTTACAACTTGGAAATAAATTGAAACTTGTTGAAAATCAAGTTCATCCCTGAAAGAAATGAACATTTAAACACAAATATTAATTAAAAAATAATATTGTGAAGCAGAATTATTTGATAAAAAAAATGTGAAATTAGTGTTGCAGGGCAGATCGTGGGAGATGATCAGCCTTACACCTTAAGAAAGAAAACCCAGTGACAAAGAGATATCACTGAAGGCAGGCAGGACAGTAATGCTATCATTAAAAAACTTGCAACTAGAACTGATCTGCAGAGAGGATGTCTTGGAAGCTTTAAATTTCAATGTCCCTATGGTATAATGAGGTGCCTCTGGTTGGTCTGGACCATGTAAACATGGTTTAGAACTGGATTTTCATGATGATGGGAGCTGTGCTGATGTCGAGGGGTAGTGGAATTGGAAGAGCAGGAACAGGTGTTGGAATTAGAATAGGAACTGAAGGAAAGATCTGAAGTCGGAGCAGGAACTAGAGTGGAAATTTGAGATGTGTCTTCATGAGCAAACCGCGGCAAAGAGTAGAAGTTAAATTGCATTAAGTAGTTTGAGTTGGAATTTTACCCTGAAAAGGCCAGTTTGGTTATTACTGTATCTGAGTTTATTTCTCTTCTGGGCTCAACAGTTAGACAAGAGCAAATCTTAGTCAGATTTGGGAGTCAACTAATTGCAAGACAAAGACAATGATTGCAAGTAATTAATTCACTAAGAAGCAAAAGAACTTTTCTCAATGGAATTTTTATAGTTTTAAAGGTTGAAAAACTTCCAAGACTAATATATATCACACAAGGTATTTGTAGAGGATCAACATTCAACAAAATGTATAGTTTTACAAAAATGGGAAAAAATTTGATAAGCAAAAGACAAACAAAAAAAAAGAAAATTAACACAGTGACATGATTTGTATTCAACACATTTTTGGTGCATGCTCAGACTTTATCAAAGAATGTAAAGTAACAGAGGTATTATATATATGGCAAATGTGGAAGGAATTAGGAATTCAAAATTCAAAGTACGTGGGATAGGAGATGAGAACATATCGGCTAAGTGAAATATTTTTTATTTAATTTTGATTGTAAACAGTGTGATAAAGTAGGTGGGAGTGGAAGAAAGAGAAAGGAGCTTGAGAAGCAAGATAGCCTGAATAAGAAGGCCTTTTACAGTTGGCATAGGGGAATTTGTGAAATACGGGTGATGGTATTTTCTTTGAAGTTTAGGTGATGAGGTAACAGTAAAATAGACGTTGAGAATAATGGTTAAGGGCAGAACTCTATATAACTCTCATACAGCATAATCACATTAATGCATCAGTTCTTGTTAAATCACCAAAGTTAAGAAATGCTGAGCCTGGTGAGTACCAAATAAGTGACCATTTGGGAATTCCAGGCATTGTATGTTAGACGTCAACACCTTGAAAGAATTGCAAAAGACTAATGCCATCTTCCTTGATCGGGATATGCATGCAATTGGGAACCCTTAGTGAATTTAATAATCCTTTCAAGGAAACAGGTTCAACTCGCCTAGGGTGAATACTGCTTTTTCTTTTTTATTTTTTTATTTTATGTAACTCCCACATCCTCAATCAGTGTATATCTTCTATTCTATCCCTAAAACCTTGCCCTCCACCGAATAATTCTAATAGTCTTTGCTTGATTGTCCCCCTCATTATAAATGCTAAATAGGTAATTCTTCAAAAAGACAATATTATCTGAAAAAATAAAAATAAGACTACCAACAACCCCAAATACGGAACACAATGATCAACTGTCTGAATTAAGGCTCACATAAATGCTATGAATGCTGAATGATCAATAGCTGCATTAGTTCCAGGGCCATCTTGTTAGGTAAACATACCTTAAATAAAATGTTCTGAAAAATACAGCTTTGTCATATTTGATGTAGTCCAAAATAAAATATGGGGGGATGTAAATACTGAGCATCCTAAATCTTGACACAATGGCAACTAAGAATATCATAACCATTCTGATAGAAAGTCAAGGAAAAACTCTGGTTTGTTTGTCGCAAAGAAATTTAACCCCTAGAGAAAGTTTTGCATTATTTAATCTATGCACTACCAGAGAAAATTCACAGACCACCGGAAAACAATAGATTGGCACTGAGAAAACATTCATGTTCATGAATCATTTTTGAAAGAAAAAAAAAAACATACACTGTGATAATTCATGTTGGAAAGATGAGGCACTATGTGTGAAACAGATAACAATAAAATTAAGAGAAGTAATCTTGACACAGCAGATGTAACCTCTACCCCCCCCCCAAAAAAAAGAGGGAGTAGGAGAGCAATAAAAATAAAATATAAAAGGAACAGAAGAGATACAGACTTCCAAGTCAGACCAGCTAAGTTTTCTTAACAAAAACCACACATACATGGTCACGCACACTTATTACAAAACCTTGTTTATTTTCATGTTATTATTTCTTGTAATAGAAATCATCACTCTCGCAAATGACCTTGTGTTTGCTTAGCTGTAAAATGATAACAGAAAATGTAGGAAAGAAGAAGAAAAGACAAGCGTAATTTTGTAGGTCACTCATTGGTGAACGTATGCCATTAATTTGCATATGTACACAATTGGTAACTGTTACAAGGGACGAATTCTAAAGCATAAGCATTAAGTTGAGTTTTTTGTTGGGCAGTTTAGAATGAGAATGAATGGTGGAAGATAATATCGAATATACAAGGATTTGTTGCAAGTTGAGGAAAGAAAGGAAAAAAGACTTTCGTATGTTGTATTGACAAGAGGACGTTTTGACACTGCCATTTTTTTTTTTCTTTAATTTAATTTTTTTTGTTCCCTTTCCATTTTTCAAGCTATTTCGGAGTTTTTATTTATTTTATTTTCAAGTGACTTTGATAAGTGGTGACTTTTAGAAAAAATAAATAAATAAACGGACAGATTTGACATTCAGTTAATATCAGAATTACTGCTGGGCCGTCTGTTGCCAAATGGGTTGAGAAAGCTGAGCATATTTGTAAATTATGCAAAATAAAGTAGCCAGCAACAATCATTCCATTGAGGTTAACCAGAGGGGCCTATGCAGTGTACCAACAACTCAGGGATGAACCTGACTGGGAAGAAATTAAGCAAAGCTTATATACAACATTTGGTACGGATCCTTTTGTTGCATGGCAACAGTTCACTACCCGGTGACTTCATCCCAATGAAACGGTGGACGTTTACTTAGTTGATTTATGGAAATTATCGGTTGGTGGTGTCGGTGACAAAATGTTAAGCTGTGCCTTTCTGGTGGGTCATATCTGAGAATGTCAGCAGACTTTTGCGAGCATCATCACGTATTAATAGATTAACAACGGACAAGTTATTGGCCTGAATGCGAAACATGTTTAAGAAACCAGAACCAATTACAGCAGCAGCCGGCACTAGTCGTGCAGCATATAAATGTTATGGAGACCGTGTGGATTCTCTCCTAGCTAACGCTAAGCGTGAGAGCTCTGTCTGCTATAAATGTGGGAGCCCTAACTATTTTGTTAAGGTGTGCTAGAGTCGAAGTGGTATGATGAATGTTTATCCATGAGCACACAGAACACTACGATGTTATCGCTGCAATGAGTTGGGTTACATATTTTGCAACTGTTCAGGAAACAAAATCTGGGGCAAAGTACAGTTGCCACCACTGTGCCTTGCCAAACAATGAAGGTAGAATTGCCTGTTGTCGGTGTCAAAATGGACGATGTGCAGTGTTCAGCACTTATAGACACGGGATGTTCCCGGTTTATAGTTAGTGCAAATTGCTGTCTAACATGGAGGAAGTGACACGTGAAGGTCATGACTATTAATAGTTTATCCCAAGTATGTTGTGGTATAGGGACTCATAATCTACACTGAGAAAGGTGACATAGCTGAAGTTGACATCCTGGTGATGCAGGAAAACCAATTCGATACAACTTATTACTTGGAAATAATGCAATAGGAGCTCTAGGATGTGTCATGATTACAGCAGCTGAAGGTATAATGCTTGGTAGAGGGAAAGAAGTCTGTGCAGCTATTTCTATTGAGGAAAAGGACTTCTTTTCTATGTTTGATGACAAAGAAAGAGCCTGGACTGCGAGATAGAAATGGACTATGGTCGAATCGCCAGATCGGTTGTGCAATACCATTCCAGTGTATGCAGTTTCTGTCAAGAATTGAGCTGCATATAAAGAAGAACTTCGGACGTGGATTGATAACGGTTGGTTAATACCCTATCTACAAGAACGTCTAGGATCACCCAAAGGATTAATTCTGCTCATGGCTATTGAGCAACCTACTAAACACAAAATTGGACCCACGATAGATTATTGAGAATTGAATCAGCATGTTGATGCTTTTACCGGAAATACAGATGTGTGCGCTGCTAAACTACGAGAGTGGCATTGGAAAGGGAGTAATGTAGCACTTCTAGATTTAATGAGAGCCTAACTAACGATTCTGTTTGACATGCTTAGGTTTTGGCTTAAATGTAGCACCCTTAATAATGACAGCAATCATTAAAACTGTTACTTCAGCTTACATTGATTACATGTACATTAATGAAGATATAATGTCTGCAGATTGTGTTCAAATGAAACTGGAATCTTTCGGTTTAATAAGCAAGGACCTTAAGCGCTTAAAGGATGGGACGCTCGTGTTATGCCTTGAGGTCTGGGAAAAATGTAATACTTTACGATGAAAGCGAGGGAGTCCGATTCCAGCGTTACCTCGTGTGTTAACGTGGCGCATCATGTTTTCTATTTGTGGTAAATTAGTAGGATATTTCTGTCTGTGGATGGCTCCCAGTGGCAACAGGAGTACTAAAAGGATTAGCAACTGCGGTAACAAAAGGATGGAATGACATAATCAATGACGATTCTCTTCAGCAAATAATGGCCAAAACGTTGACTAAATTATGTAGAAACGATCTTGCCCGCGGAGAGTGGAATGTATCAGGACACAAACTGAATGCATAGGTTGACGCAAGTTCTTTTGCTACAGGTCTAGTGTTGGAACGATTGGGTAACGTTGTAAAAGATGTGTGCTGGCTTTGTCTGAAAAGTGATGCCCAGAATATCAATTTGGCAGAATTGATGCCATGCTGAAAGGCCTTAATCTTGTGCTGCAGTGGCAAGCCAAGGTCGTACATCTCCACACTGACTCATTGTGTCTTTACCACTTGTTGACTGACACCTTAACTGGAAAAGCATGAGTTAGGACTAAAGCTGCAAGTGAAATGTTGATACGAAGGAAACTAACAATAATAAAGCGTCTAGTTGACAAATAAAGTTTGTAGGTTGACTTTACTTTAGTTCCATCGGAGCAGAATATGGCTGATAAGCTGACTCGAGTGCCAAAGAGATGGATTGATATAATGGCATGGATCTAATCCTCCACAACTGACATGTGCAGACCTAATTAATACCAGATCAGATCCGTGAAATACATCAGAAGAGTGGACATCCTAGAATTTGTTGAACTACATATTTTGTCTGAAGAGTGTGTCCTGGAACTACGAGGCATCGAGCAAGGCAGCTATATACTCGTGCGAAGAGTGTCAGTGAAATGATCCAGCACCATCCTGATGGCAAAAAGGGAAGCTTGGTGGAGGAAAACTGGTGTTGGATAGGTATGGATATAACTCATTATGATGGCAAACATTTCTTGATTTTAACAGACTGTGGCCTGACGCATTTCACGATATGGTGTCTGTTGATGACAGGATATATCGAGCATTGTGTGACAATTAAGATCCATCTTTTTTGAATATGGTCTCGAACTTAAAATCTTGACTGATAATGACTCTACATTTCGATTTCAAAAATTCACAACTGAATGGGGAGTTAGAGTGTGTTATCGATGTATTTTCCTGAAAGTAACACCATAGCAAAAAAATTGCAGTGTTTGATTCTAGAAGCTGTGTACTGGTATGTGACACTTAAGAATGATGCAACACCATCAACTGCACCAGCCGATAGGATTTGCTGCTACGAACAGCATATAAAAGGGATAGATGTCACACCATCAGTGGTTAGAGTTGTCGACGCACCATATAAAGTGGGAGATTGTGTTTGGGTAAAACCCCCAAATGCTTGGTGCACTACAAGGTTTGGCAGTGGACAAATAGAAAAAATAATAAGTACTCAGACTTTGTGGATCGATGGCGTCCCACATCATGTGAAAGATTTCTGCCCTTGTTGTGCCTCTTTTACCTTAGAGGACGATGAGGAAGAAAACCTGCAATTCGAGGATAATCCTGATCCTTTACTGCCCTTTTGAATGAGCTCAGCAATGCTGTCTACAGAACCAGAAGAGTGAATTCTGGAACGTGCTAGGCGATGACGGTAGTAATGAGGAAGATGGGAATGAGTAAATGACGTCTTTCTTTTTTTTTTTTTTTTTTTTTTTTACACAGTGATCACCACTTATCAAGGCCCGGAAGCCACTCAGGGATAAGGGTTATTGCAAGTACATTATGTTAGTGTGGAGATTTGATGAAGTGTTTACTTAAGGGGGCGGTTCATTAGGAATTTGTTAACGTTGGACTTGAAGATATCCAAGTTGTAGTCCGGTGGGAAGCAGGCAGATCGTAGAAGTACATGTCGAAGGCGATCACCATTTCCCTGCTATTTATGTGGTAGTGATATCAGGAGGGGGTATAATAGAAATTATCATTCTCGTAAACGACCTCGTGTTTGCTTAGCCTGTAAAATGATAACAGAAAATGTAGGAAAGAAGACAAGACAAGCGTAATTTCGTAGGTCACTCATTGGTGAACGTATGCCATTAATTTGCATATGTACACAATTGGTAACTGTTACAAGGGACGAATTCTAAAGCATAAGCATTAAGTTGAGTTTTTTGTTGGGCAGTTTAAAATGAGAATGAATGGTGGAAGATAATATCGAATATACGAGGATTTGTTGCAAGTTGAGGAAAGAAAGGAAAAGACTTTCATGCGTTGTATCGACAAGAGGACGTTTTGACCACTGTCATTTAAAAAAAATTTTTTTTTTGTTCCCTTTCCATTTTTTATTTTTCATTTATTATTTAAATAAATTGCATTTAGTCTAAGGTGTTGTTTGTTATCTGTCGATATTGTGTTGCTCATATGTAAATATTTTGACCCCCAAGAAAGATTTTTTTTTTTTTTCAATAGGACTAAATTCTTAGTGTTATTTGCACTGAGATAATTTCAGTATGCAATAAAACATTCGCAACAAATACTCGCCTAGCTACGACAACTGTCAACAACTTCCCTCACACCCTATCGGTCCCTAAAACTAAACGAAAATTCCATGAGTAGACTTTCTTTCCCAGGACTGTCCGTCTGTAGAACCCAATACCGTGTTTGCTTCCCGACTGACTATAACGTGGTCATCTTCAAATCTAATACGATTACATTTCTATTGAGCCATCCTCTATGTGTACCCTACCCAAGTTCGACCATAACTGATCATGTCTCACCATCTACCAAACATAACTCTTATCCTAGAGCGGCCTCCAGGTCTTGATAAGTGGTAACCTCCCAAGTGAAAAAATGTGTTTGGTCATTGATCATTCATAACAATGTAGATATAGATTTAAAAAGAATTCCATAGCACAAGAAATCCTAGAAAAAAAAAATGCTAATCATCAGTATTGAAGTCTAAAAATTGAAGTTAAATAAAAATGCTATTATAAGTGAAATGCCAAATGTTATACTGTGATTTAATGTAAGTTACTGAGCAAAAAAAAAAAAAATCTTATTGCATATTTCTGGTTGCTCTGAAACTGGCAATAATTTAAAGCATTATATAACTTTGCTCTAATTTTATTCATTTATTTTTTGGTCTCTATTATAATAAAAAAAAAAATTTTTTTAATTACTTTTAAAGTGTTTGAATATTGATATTAAGCTTTGGAAATTGATTCTCCTCAGAATCTATCTGAACTATATAAAAAGAATTTATATATATATATATATATATATATATATATATATAGTAGTATTATGAAAGTATAAGTGCTCATATTTCATTCCCACAGGAAATGATAAAGCTAAATGTAATAATTATATTTCATTAAAAGTTGAAATGGGATTATTAATCAAAATAAGAGCTACGTAAAGATACAAAATAAAATTGAGTTTTTAAAATTTATTGTTCAATTATCTCTTACTTAAAACATGATATCTATGACATCAAAACTATATAGATATCAATCATAATATTTAGCAACAGATGGTATTTATCTGAAATTAAATCTCTTACAATTATTACACTTGTCAATTCAGATTACTGTTTCTGTCTTAGGCACAGCATTACAACTTCATTTGGTAATTAGGCCACACATTTAGGGTTTTGAAGAGCATTTAATCAACCATTAGTTACAGTTAGCAGAACTACTTGGCATTGCCCAAAACAAAAGTGTACCATAACTTTTTTTTTATACTTGAGTCACCACTTATCAAGCCCCAAAGGCCACTTGAGGATAAGCGTTAATAAATGTAAGTTGGTAGTGTAATAATTGTTAATGGTGTAAATTGGGTAGAATTTTATTATTTTTGAGGACGGCTCAGCATGAACTTGTTTACATTGGATTTGAACGCTACCATGTTGTATTCAACAGGTAGGCAGTTCTGGGAAAGAAGCTTTGTTCATGGAATTTACTTTTAGATTTAGGCACAGATAGTGGGAGAAATCATATATAGTGGTTGTAGCTAGTCTAGTGTTTTTTGTGAAAGTTTGGCAAGGGAGGACCATAGATTGGAGTTCAATTGAGTACTTGCCATGAAAATAACAATAGAGCAGAGATAGGCTTGCAATGTCTCTTCTGTGGGAAAGAGTTTACAGGGAAGAGAAAAGGGCATCACCTATTAGGTTTTTAAGCTCTTTTTGAACTCTATCAAGGTAGCATAGGGTGCACCAAGCAGCTCCTGCCCAAATGTGGCAACAGTACTCCATTTTAGGGCATACCTTGCTCTTATACAGATAGAGGATTGCCTCGGCAGTGAGATACCTGCTGGATTGGTAAAGTGATCCAAATCATTTCTCTCTTTCTCTCTCTCCTCACACCCTCTTTCTTCTTGACCTGTAACTCTAGTTGTCATAAGGGAAATAACTTTGTGAAAAATCACAATTACTTCCCTTTACATGATAATATTAAAAATCATGTTTACTTTTTAGTAACATTAAATGATATAAATGTCTATTTGACCCTTCAAGAAATGATTTATATATTTTATTTTATATTTCTATTTTTATTTCTTTAAATTTTAAATATTTTTTTCTAGGGTTATGTAGATTAAAAAAAAATCAACTTTAGGGGTTTATTGAGTATTTTTCAAGTTTGAGTGAGGCATACATAAATTTATATTATAGATTACTCCATATCCACTCTCACCCAAAGGGGTATATGATGACCCCCTCCCACATATCACTCATGGAATTGTTAATAAAAATCACCATCGCTTTTGCAATCCGGTCATATTTGCCACAAATAAACTTTACTCTATGCTTAACTTGTCCATCGTTTCAATTATGAATGTTAACAGTTTTTTTAATTACTATTATGTGCTCAAAATGCGTAATCTGTGTAGCAAGCATATGTGGATACGATGTACAAAATTGTCCATAACTCTAACACACTCTTGTCTTTTTTTTTTTTATTCAATCTTCACCCCAAACAAGGCAAGTGCTACTTTGAAGTAGGGGGCTACTATTGGGGACATAATCTGTGGGGGCATTATGAAGGGAGATGAGTAGAAAGATGTTTGTTCACATTAAACTTGAACTTCTGCATATCAGTACAGTTGGGAAAGCAGTATCCCGGAAGGGAGTTCCAAAGACTTGCAGTTCTGGGGAAGAAACTATTCGAGTAAAAGGCTTTCTTAGACCTAGGGATCTCTACTGTAAAGGGGTAGGGCTTAGTTGCTTGTTGGGTTAGTCGGAGGTAGTCACGTCGAGGAAGTACAAGTGCCTGCAGCTCGTCAGAGCATTCACCATTAAAGTAGTTGTAGAACAGGCAGAGGGATGCAACATTTCGTCGATGGGACAGAGGCTGAAGCCTAGATGACAGTTCAGGACCTATCAGGTTGGCGACTCTCTTTTGAACCCTGTCCAGGAGTGAGAGACAGCAACAGATGCACCAGCCCAAATGTGACAGCAATACTCTATACATGGGCGAATAGTGGCCTTATATAGGTACAGGATACTTTCAGGTGTAAGTAATTTTCTGGCACGGTAGAGAGAGCCCACCTTCTTACAGCAGCCTTGGCAATGCTTTCAATGTATATATTCCAGTTCATGTTCCCTGTAAACGTTAGGCCGAGGAGTTTAAAGGAAGTACTTTCAGGCAATGTGTTCTTGTGATAGACCGCTGAGGTACTCCCGCATTTATATCATATTGTTTAGATGTACGACCATCGAGGACAACTTGGATTTTTCTCTTACTTAAGAAAGATTTAATTACTTGGCCTTTTGGTCAAGATCAAAGTGTAGTATCTGTTCTTCAGATGCTGTACTTCCATTTCTTGTTCTCTTTCGGTGGAGGAGAAATCCTTCACGACTGAGACAATTTTTATTTTTGTACCTTTTCTCCACGTTAAAAAAAATGACCCTGGTGTCTAACTCTGTCCCGTGGGGAGGCATAGTAAATAGGTACTTAAGAAAGATTTAATTACATTATGTATTCTTCCAGTGATACCATATGATCTAATTTTCCTTGGGAGACCATCGTGCCATACCCTGTCAAAAGCCTTAGATATATCAAGAGCTACCGCTCTACCCTCCCCTGTTTTGTCCAGTGAACGGTATATACGTTCAGAGACTACAGTCAAGATATCTGCGGTTGAACGGGCTTGCCTAAATCCATATTGTTTGTCGGTCAGGAGTTTAGCAGCTGTTAGGTGTTGGACTAGGGCTTCATTAACTAAGGACTCAAATATTTTGGCGAAAAGTGGGAGGAGGCTAATCGGGCGATAATTTAATGGGTCAGTTCTTTCACTTGAAGACTTGTACAACAGAAGCGGTTTTCCAGCACTCGGGAAAGCAAGATTCGTTAAGACATTTATTGTAAAGTTTGGAGAGAACTGGAGAGCATTTTTTTATTAGCACAGCTGGGATAAGATCTGGTTCACATGCTTTTGAGGTGTCTAGGTTTTTTATGATACCATGCACCTAAGAACGGGTGATTTTCAAATCGTCTAGTGTGGCATCTGTCCGCAATGGAAAGTCAAGGAGGGAGTGGTGTGCCAGGTCCAGTGTGGAGTTTGAGGCAAACTGACTGGCACGCAGATTAGCTTTGTCGGTTGCCGTGCAAGCAATCTCATGACTGCCCATTATTTACTACACTGTTGTAGATTTTCCAAAAATCACGGGTTCCTAATTTCTGTGCTTCCGATGCGTTTCCTGGTGGTTTTAATGTAATCTGTCTTAGCTGTCGCTATTACTCTCTTACAATTATTTCTGGCTACTATATACTTTTGTCTGTTTGAAGTGGACTTATGTCGGTTGAATCTGCGGAACGTGTGCTGCCTTTGAGCAATAGCAGCTGCACAAGCAGAGATAAACCACTAAGGAGAGTGGGGCTTGCTATAGAATTTCTGTGTGGAAAAAAATGTGTCTCAATTGCAGTTTTGAACCATTCAGTGGTCTTATTTGCACACTGTTTAGCTGGGAGAGAAAAGATATTTTGCCATGGGGCATCTCTGATGAGTTCCCTGATAGCTTCCCAGTCAGCCTTTTTGTAATACCTCGTTGTTTTGAGTAGTGGGTTTTAGGGCAAGAATTTAGGGTGATTTCTACCATTATCACGGTGTGATCAGCATTCCCGAGTGGGCTGTGGGCATTTGTTGTACAATCATCGGGAACTGTTGTCATAAATAGATCTAGAAGTTTTTTTTTTTTTTTTTTTATTACATTTTCACCCCAAACAAGGCAAATTGCCACTTTGGTGTAGGGGGCTACTATCATGGGCAACAACTACTGGGGTACTATGTAGGGATTTGGGCAGAAAGGTGTCGGTTCACGTTACACTTGAACTTCTGCACGTCAGTACTGTTGGGGAAGCAGGGACCTGGAATGGAATTCCAGAGTCTAGCGGTTCTGGGGAAGAAACTATTGGAGTAAAAAGATCTTTTACATCTAGGGATCTCTACAGTGTGGGGGTGGGATTTAGCAGCCTGTCGGGTTTGTCGAGGGTGCTCACGTCGTGGGGGCACAAGTGATTGCAGTTCGTCAGAGCATTCACCACTAAAATACTTGTAGAAAAGGCAGAGGGATGCAACATTTCGTCGATGGGACAGAGGCTGAAGCTTAGATGCCAGTTCAGGGCCTATCAGGTTTGCGACTCTCTTTTGAACATTGTCAAGGAGCGAGAGACTAGTAGCAGATGCACCAGCCCAGATGTGGCAGCAATACTCCATACATGGGCGAATGGTGGCCTTATAGAGGTACAGGATACTTTCGGGTGTTAGTAGTTTTCTAGCACGGTAGAGAGAGCCCACCTTTCTTGCAGCGGCTCTGGCAATGCCTTCAATGTAATTGTTCCAACTCATGTTTCCTGTGAACGTTAGGCCAAAGAGTTTGAAAGATGGACTCTCAGATAAAGAGTCGTTGGCCATTGCTATGGGTGGTAGAGAGGGTTTCTTGTAATTATTGAATGAAACTAGTTTAGTCTTGGCAGCATTGAACGCGACCAACCACTTTTGTCCCCATTCCACTACAGATTGGAGGTCTTCCTCTAGTGTTTCTGCCATTTCTTTAGAAATGTGTTCATTCGTCTTCCTGTCGTGTCTGCCATAGAGTGTCGTGTCATCAGCATATATACCCATCTCAGAGGCAATGTTGTCGGGGAGGTCATTTATGAATATCAGGAACAATAGAGGTCCAAGGATAGAACCCTGGGGCACCCCCGCATTTATATCATATAGTTTAGATGTACGACCGTCGAGGACAACCTGGATTTTTCTCTTATCTAAGAAGGATTTAATTATGTTAAGTATTCTACCAGTGATACCGTATGATCTGATTTTACTGAGGAGACCCTCATGCCATACCCTGTCAAAAGCCTTAGATATATCTAGAGCTACCGCTCTGCCCTCCCCCGCTTTGTCCAGTGAATGGTATATACGTTCAGAGATCACAGTTAGGATGTCTGCCGTGGAACGGGCTTGTCTAAATCCATATTGTTTGTCAGTCAGTAGTTTAGCATCTGTAAGATGATGGACTAGAGCATGGTTAATTATGGTCTCAAATATTTTGGCAAAAAGTGGGAGGAGGCTAATGGGGCGATAATTTGATGGATCTGTCCTTTCGCCAGAATTCTTGAATACTGGTACAACAGAAGCAGTTTTCCAACAGCCCGGAAAGCAAGCTTCATTAAGGCATTTGTTGTAGAGTTTGGAGAGAACTGGAGCTACTTCGGCTGAGCACTTTTTTAATAGCACAGCTGGGATAAGATCGGGTCCACATGCTTTTGAGGTGTCAAGGTTTTTTATGATAGCATGCACCTGAGCAGGGGTGGTTTTCAGATCGTCTAGTGTGGCGTCTGTCCGCATAGGAAATTGAGGTAGGGGGTGGTTGGAAGGGTCCAGTGTGGAGTTTGAGGCAAACCGACTGGCAAGCATGTTAGCCTTGTCGGTTGCTGAGGAGACAACCTCGTGATTGTTGGTTAGTGGGGGAATTGTTGATTGCCCATTATTTACTACACTGTTGTAGATTTTCCAGAAGTCTCGAGTTCCTAGTTTTTGTGCTTCGATGCGCTTTTTAGTGGTTTCCGTAAATTCTCTCTTAGCTGTCGCTATTTCTTTCTTAACGTTATTTCTAGCTTCTATATACTTCAGTCTGTTTGAACTGGACTTATGTCCGTTAAACCTACGGTATGCATGCTGCTTTTGAGCAATGGCAGTTGCACAAGTCGACGTAAACCATTGGGGAGAGTGGGGCTTACTATAAAATTTCCGCATGGAAACATGCGCTTCGATTGCAGTTTTGAACCAGTCAGTGGTCTCGTTTGCACATTGTTCAGCAGGGAGAGAGAAAATATTTTTCCATGGAGCATCTCTAATTAGTTCCCTGATGGCTTCCCAGTCAGCCTTATTATAATATCTCGTTGTTTTGAGCACTGGCTCTTCAGTTTTGGGTCTAGAGTTTAGGGCGATTTCAACCATTATCACTGCATGATCAGCGTTCCCGAGTGGGCTGTGGGCCTTCGTTATGCAGTCATCGGGAACTGTGGTCAAAAACAGATCTAGAAGTGATGCGTGTTGTTCTTCCTGGTCAGAGAAACGGGTTGGAAACGTAACAATTTGTGATAGGGAGTGAGATATAGCGAAGCTATGGGTTGTGCTGCCCGCTGCATCTGTGTGAGTAGAGAATCCAAGCCAGTTTTTGTGGTGGACATTAAAGTCACCAAACACATGTATTTGTGTGCTAGTGTAGAGGGACAGTGCCGTGTCTATGCTGTCAGATACTTTGTTTATTATGGAGCAGTCCTGAGTCGAGGGAGAGCGGTAGAGAAAATAATAGTAGCTAATATTGTGTTGCATGTTTAGTCTAAAGCACATAAAGGCTTGATCATCTGTTTCTAGGTTTGTTTCTCTAGTCAAGGGAAGGGTATTACGAATGTAAACTCCAAGTCCGTGCATATGTCTGTCAGAGTCCTTACGGCAGAGTGGGAGATATCCAGGCATGTTAAAGTGGTTAGAGGGAATGGAGGAGTGTAGGTTAGTCTCACTTAGTGCTAAGATATCCGGGGTATTTGTTAAGAGAAATGCTTCAACATCAGCTAAATTAGTTCTAAGCCCACGGATATTTGTGAATGAGAGCCTCAAGGGAGGAGGCAAGTTGAATTTGTTTGTCCCTAATCCTGGTTTAAGCTTATTTTTAGATTGCACTGTCGTCATATTTTTTTTTAAGAGTTTCGGTAAGGGGGAGCTAAACAAGAGGTTATGCGGAGCTTCAGACATGCATCACAAGTAGACCATCAGCTGACCTTTCTCCAATTAGGATTGTGGCCTCAGGAAAGCCCACCGGGGATGAGTGCAGGGTCCCTTTCCATGCGCGTCATGGCACTACAAACAACCCGATATTATTCAACTGTTGATGGAGCAGCCGCTCTAAGCGCTACCAAAGAGTTAGGGCTCCTGTACTACCAGTCGGGAACAGCAGCCAGGAACTGTCAATCCGGTACCCTCAACCCTTTAGAAGAAGGTCAACCCAATCTAATCGCTCAGGCATATCTTATACTCAAGCACTCCCAGATGTTCAGTTTTAGGGGTGGGGCGTGCTGGGAATGGGGAAGAACGGCGTTCATTGCCCTAGCCAGGAAACAAGATCTACCGCTGGGTGTTTCTGTCGAATCACTGAGATAGTGTCTCTGCGCTTGACTAATAGGCAAAGAAGGAGTATGGAAGCCGGGCGATAGACAGAGCCTATTTACTCCTTAAAAAAAAGTGAGGCATGTTGGTCTTGCTGGTCTGGGGAAACGTGTCGGGAATGTAACCCTCTGAGATAGGGAATGGGATGTGGCTCTGTTGCTCTTTGCTTTCAACTTTGTTTCATAGACATGCCTTGAATTTGTAGACCCACCTGTACATGTGTTGCGTTGTTGAATGTATATATAGCTAATGTAATATACACACACTGACAATTCTTTTATTGCTATTCTTAAAATCAACATGGAGACGAATTGCTAAATATAAGTTTTGTTTACAATTAAACTTCTAGTTCATTGACAAAGAGAGAGAGAGAGAGACATTATTTGTAAAGGGGTTGATTGGGTGGTATGTAGCTCACCAACGAAGAGGTAATATGTCAAATCACGCTTGCCACTGTGTTTGCTCTTCTCTCTCACTCCTGATCCTTGACTAATCAAATCATAAGTGTCTTTTTCAAGCTCTACCTAAAGTTTATGTCACTTTTTCTACATAAGGCTACATCAAACTCTAGAGGTCAACCTATTTTTAAATTGTTTGTGCTCCAACATTCTTTTCTATTAAAACGTTTAAACATAAATAATTTTATCTGTAAATATTTATTTTGCTATGATAACATTCTATTTTTACAATTATTATAACAATCATGATAATCATCGACTACCACATCGTCAGCGTTGCCCTACTAAGATTTAGCACATTTGCTTTTTTGATTTTTCTTTTTTTTTTCTTTTTTTTTTTTTTACAACATGAAAATTTTTAGTTTGTAGCAAGCTTGCGGTCACCATTGATTTTTCTTTTTCTTTTCTTGATCTGTCCAAGGCATTTTTGAAACTACCCTAATCTTCCTCTCAATGATTCTTTTTTTTTTCAGAAACCTTAAATAATAAAGCAATTGCTCAATTATTAAAGATTTTACTAATGTTTTTATCAGTGGCATTTCTGCATTTCTTTCTTTTCTGTTTGTGGGGAGGGATATCCTCTTATAATATCCATCAAAGTTCTATTTATAAATTAAATAAAATCTTCTAGGTATTAGACTCATCTTCTGTCAAAAAAAGTACTTATTCCTGTTAGGATGATTGTTAAAATGAAGACATTTTTCAATAATGACCTAAACAGCAGCATTATCTTACAACATTAATGGAAAAATTCTTACATTGCTCTATTTCAGCTTTCAGATAAACAGTTATATGTTTACAATAAATATAAATTTTTTTTATTCCTAAAAATTACGTTATCTAGTATAGTAAACATTGTAAGTTAATGATGTATTTATACACAGGGTGGTGGTATCGGTAACCCGACTGATTCCTAAAATTTTAAATTGGTCACTGACACCAAATCAATATTATGGTAAGATGAATATTATATGATGAATGCAAAATATGACCAAAACTAATATTAACCTTCCTATTGTTAAAACCAGTCATCATATGAAGGATAAAACTCTTAAGAATAATAAAATTTAATCTAAATAAACTGTATTGTGTCCCATTATTCGGATTATTCAAACTACTGTACTCATCTTAAATGTTATTTTCACAATGTTTTGGTTGATGTAACCTCTGACCTTCTTCAAGTGTATTTTGTCAAACTCGGGAATCTTTCTCTTAAACTTGGGAATCTGCACACCAGAACCTTTATTTTTTAATCCTCTAGGATAGCAGGCAGAAAACCAAGTTCGACAGAAAGATTCCCTAGTTTTACGAGATGCACCTGAAGAAAATTGAAGGTTACATCGACTGAAACATGAAAATAACACTGAAGATGAGAACATTAGTTTGAATAATCCAAAGAATACTAATAATCAATCTCCATCTTAAAAATTCAGAAACATGTAATATGTCCTATTTAAAGTGCTCTCAAGAATTTAAAGAATATCTAAATTTTTAAAATCTGTTCTGATATCTCAAACATTTTTAATCCAGGAGATTATAAAATATGGCAGCGCAGCTGATTTAATGCAGACACGTTTGTCTTTTGAGAAGTGTAATTTCAATACTTTAATTATGCAAGCATGAAAGGCATGGGTTTAGCATGACATCATCTCTGATGTTACTTGAACCTCACACCTTTCGAAGTGGTAAAAATATGCTTTTTCAAATTTAGTTTGTCTAAAAAAAAAATTTTTCAATAAAAAGTTAAAAAGCATTTGAATTTACTTAAAAACAATATTATTTTATTGCATTTTTTTTCTTTACAACCTTATGTCTAATAAGACAATGGCATGCTGTATCATCTGATGCACTGCAGCATCTGCTGTGGCTATACAATTCGAAGTTACTTTTGATTTTCCAGATGCAGGCCTGGGCAGGTGGTAAGGAAACCTAGGTTTGCCTGATTACCCCCTCTTAGCGTTACAAAGTCAGATGGAAAGGCAAGCCAATAACAATATCAATATACCACTAAAGTTCTCTAGGCCTCATCTTTGTTTTTGTCTATTTGTTCCTATGCATAATGGCAAAGCATCACAAAAGGACGATGTCATCCATTCAAATAAGTGTAGAAATAAATATTCAAACATCCGACCCTATGTAACTTTTTCATAAACAAAAGGTTGAATGAACAAACTTGAACAAACCGTTTAATAGTCTTTTCATACAAATGCTTACTCACTGCACTTGTGGTGTTGTTGCCATTGAATGATCAAGAAAGACAGATCTATATATCTATAAAAGTGAAATTGTGTGTCCGTCTGTGTGTGTACGTTTCCCTACCGAACTACTGTCAATTTTCAGTCTACAGACTCGAGATTTAACATAAGGGGTATTGAAATTTGTAAAAATCTTTTTAATCGGTTTTTGGCCAAAAATTTGGCTGTCAAGGGGTCAAAGTACCACAATTTGACCTTTGAAAACTCTACCAAACTCCTCCGCCAATTTTGGGTCTAAACACTTGAAATTTTAGATGTAGGTTACTTGGACATGGATCAAACTTTTTAATTTGATTTGAGCCAAAAACAAATGTTATGGGGTCAAAATTAAAAAATGTTTGACCTCTATGGTCTCTACCAAATTACTGAGTCAATTTTTGATCTAAACGTTTAAAATTTTACATAAAGTGTATTCAGACATAGGGCAAACTTTTTAATCGGTTTTTGGCCAAAAATTTAGCTGCCCAGTGGTCAAAGTTCAAAAGATTTGACCTTTGCAGTCTCTGGTAAACTATTCAGCTAAACATTTGAAATTTTACATAAAGGGTATTCAGACATGCAGCAAGCTTTTTAATTAGTTTTTGGGCGAAAATTTGGCTGCCAAGATGTCAAAGTTGAAAGAGTTGACTTTTGCAGACTCTATCAAACTCCTCCGCCAATTTTGAGTCTAAACACTTGAAATTTTAGATGTAGGTTACCTAGACATGAGTCAAACTTTTTAATATATATATATATATATATAAAATATATTTTAGTCATCGACATACAGACCTGTTTCGTTGTATCACAACTCATCAGTGCCGCTAGACTAACACCTCTCCCAAGCCGAGGATCGAACCTAGAACCGTCGTGATGACAGTCGGCAGTCCTACCCCCTTGACTACGGAATCGGTGGCCGAAATTAACCTGTCCGAACGATTATTTAAATAAACATTCGTCCGCTACTCGTAGAGGGCTCAAACGTTTGTTTGTAAACAAATCGCGAGCTTCGCATTATTTCAGCTAAATTAAGTAGCGAGTAAGATAATTTACGAGAGTGCTCTACCAAAGAGGGGAGCTTTATAAAATATATTTTAGTCATCGACATACAGACCTGTTTCGTTGTATCACAACTCATCAGTGCCGCTAGACTAACACCTCTCCCAAGCCGAGGATCGAACCTAGAACCGTCGTGATGACAGTCGGCAGTCCTACCCCCTTGACTACGGAATCGGTGGCCGAAATTAACCTGTCCGAACGATTATTTAAATAAACATTCGTCCGCTACTCGTAGAGGGCTCAAACGTTTGTTTGTAAACAAATCGCGAGCTATATATATATATATATATATATATATATATATATATATATATACATACACACACATATAGACAAAGTTATGAACTGTATATAGGGCCCGAGCAAAGCTGGGCTGAACTGCCAGTTAATTAATAAAAGTATTTTCACATACGTGTGTGGTTGTCGCTTTTCCAATCTGGGCCATTCCCTGTATGGCTGTATCATCTAGTGACCGTTGATCAGCTGTTTAACTTAGATGAATAAAATTTATGCATAGAGCAATAGATTTGTTATGATTTTAAAGGTTTTATTGTAGAGATGTTTGTTCACAACTGGAGAGACTAAAAAAGATGTTAAAATTAATTCATTCTTACTTAATTTTTTAGCTTTAAAATGGTTGACTAACAAGAAAAAATATTCACTTAGATTTTTACATTGTCAGGCATGTCTTGTCTGTCTACTTCCGTGACTTAAACTATCTAGAAACTCCATCCTGCCCCTCGAATATGTGATGTAATTTCTCTGTAATATTCGATACCTGACTTCTAGTGGTTTTTGTGTAGGGAGCTAATCCTTACTAGTTAACATAATCTCTACTTATTGGCGTAGGATCTCAATCTATGGCACCTGTCCCCCCCCCTCCCCCCAAAAAGTGTTCATTTGTTGCAAAATTAATTGGCATATAAAAAAAATAAATTTTGTGTTATTCAACGAAGAAAAATTACGAATATTTTCTATAAGAAATAGATATAAATTGTTTTTGAATTTAATTTTTTGTATGGACAAAAATTTATCCTTAGACAAAGTTAAAAACATTTTTCTTACATTTACTAAAAACGTGGATTTTGTGTGGTGACAGCTGTGTCATGTTAAACATGTTCTTTACATCTGCTGACATAATTAGTTTGATTCAGCTTATTCTGCTCTCATACTTAAATCATTTGACCATAATTACTGACTGGCCATTATATGCGTTGTGTTCTAAAGATTTTATTTATTTTGTAGTTTATGTGCATGAAATATTTGTGTACCCACCCACAAAATTAAAAAACTAAAATTCTCAATTAAGCACCAAATTTTGTATTATAGAACAATTTAAGAAAAGTGATTTACTTTTTTGTTTTTTTATAATACATTTCTGACTCTGTGCTAAAATCATATAAAATTTGTACTAGAACTGTCCATGAGGACCTGTAGCACAGTGGTAAGACTACTTGGAAAAATCAATTGTAAAAGTAATATTTTCATGCAAGTTGAAAGTTCAATTCTTAGTGTGGCCGACGGAAAAATACAATTGCGAATAACTTAGAACCTCTATCCAGTCATGAGTGATGGAACGAGAGCATGCTACCCCCATGAAGTTAATAAAGGGTTCTATTTGAAATTCCGTTCAAATTTCTGAGTTCGACAAGATGCAACTGAAGAAGATCAGAGTTTACATTGACCGAAACGTTGTGAAAATGACACTCAAGATGAGAACAGTAGTATGATGAATCCAAATAATACAAAGTTTTTTATAATAGTTATCCATTTAGATTAACTTGCTCCACACCCTCATGCCTTGATTTCCACTTTTCTTTCTTTTTTCTTTGTTTTTTTTTCTTTTTTTTATTATTATCAATAAAATTCTAAATAATCCATGGAAGATTAAACTACCTTGGGCATACTTCAGTATGATTTTTTTTGTATTTAAAGAAAGAAAAATATACCTGCCTTACTTTCTAACCATATCAATCAAAATCCCCTCTACTTAATTTTTCAACTGTTTTTTGGACACTCACCAAAGGAGGGATTGAACTTAGTAATTCACTCCCGTTCATTTGTTCACACTTTTCTCAATAACTATACCTTGGATTTTTTTTTTTAATTTTGCACAAACATTAGTCAAGGTGAAAGTAAATTTTTTACTTGTGGAGGGGGACCCCACATGCTTGGCTTGTTTTATTTTTCTTTAGCCAAAAAATCCTCCTAAATAGTCTCTGATCGCAACATTATATTGTCTTGAACATGCTTGGGCAAATCAAAAAATATTCTTCCCAACCCTTTCATTTTTTTTTTTTTTTTTTCCTTGTTTTAAATTTTTATTGACCTTACTTCCTAACCTGATCAACGACTATTCAAGCCAACTTTGTTCTGGATGTAACCTTCAAAATATATCCGGTAGTAAAGTTTTAATTTGGTAGCTTTGTGTGTTGTGAACTGATCTTTCACATATTATTAGTCCCAGGTTCACTCCCACCCAGAGGCATAGTGTTGTGTATGCTCGACTGCCATCTCGGCTTAAATCAAATGTATCGTTTGCAAATTATTTATTTTCAAAACATATACATACAAAACTAATTCATCTATAAATATTTGGAGATTTTTTAAGAACTTGAAACATAAAACTTTTACCAAAATTATTGGATTAAGCATTAAATAGTCGATATGCTGTAAAGCAAAACAACCAAACGTTCCTTCAAAAATTGAAGAGTAAATATTTTTTTTTTTTTGCTATTGATAACCTGAGAATTTGATGTTCAAGTGATTTAATCATGCAGCCTATCCTATTTGTATTTAATATTTTTTTGATAAAAAGTTTTTAAATCTTAATTTTGTTATCGATTAACTTTCATGAAAATCATTCAGTGAACTAAATTTGCTGAAGGCTTAATTCACTCAATTGTTTTCTTAATGTGAATATTTATTTTTTTCATTTGCAGGCCAAATGGGTTATGTTGGGAATTCAACGCACACTCTTGGTTGTTGCTGCTCAAAGAGGAATTCAGGTGACTTAAATTATCTATTTCTTTTCTTTATTTCTTAAGTGAAAAAGAGGGTCTAATAATTTTACAGCAGCAAACACTGTTTAATTTTGTATTGACTAAAAGTAACAAAGGAAAAATATTAATTACAATGATAAAATCCTTGAGTGTTTTAAAAATGCACAATAAACAATTGTTGTCAGTTACTTCAAGCCCTCAACTCTGTCTATTGAAATCAAAGACAAATACCCTACCTCTCTCTCCCCTTCTTTCTTTCTGAATCTTCCTATCTATCTATCTATAGATAGATAGATCCATCCATCTATCTCTTTCTCTTTCCCTCTCCCTTTTATTCTCGCCTTCTTTTCCTACTCTCTGATCATCCCTTTTCCTCTTCTCTCCTATCCTCCTTTTCCTCTCTCTTCCTTCTGCTCCCTTTTCCTCTCTCTTCCTTCTGCTCCCTTTTCCTCTCTCTTCCTTCTGCTCCCTTTTCCTCTCTCTTCCTTCTGCTCCCTTTTCCTCTCTCTTCCTTCTGATCCCTTTTCCTCTCTCTTCCTTCTGCTCCCTTTTCCTCTCTCTTCCTTCTGCTCCCTTTTCCTCTCTTCCTCCTCCTCCTCCTCCCCCTCCCTTTTCCTCTCTTCCTCCTCCTCCTCCTCCTCCTCCTCCTCCCTGTTCCTCTCTTCCTCCTCCTCCTCCTCCCTTTTTCTCTCTCTTCCTTCTCCTCCTCCTCCTCCCTTTTCCTCTCTTCCTCCTCCTCCTCCTCCCTTTTCCTCTCTCCTCCTCCCCTTCCTCCCTTTTCCTCTCTCTTCCTCCCTCCTCCTCCCTTTTCATCTCTCTTCCCCCTCCTCCACCTCCCTTTTCCTCCTCCTCCCTTTTCCTCTCTCTTCCTCCTCCTCCCTTTTCCTCTCTCTTCCTCCTCCTCCCTTTTCCTCTCTCTTCCTCCTCCTCCCTTTTCCTCTCTCCTCCTCCTTCCCTTTCTTCTCTCTCAACTTCTCTTTACATTTCCTGCTCCTCATCCTCCTCCCTTTTCCTCTCCTTCTTCTCCCTTTCCCCCTCTCCTTCTCCCCTCTTTTTCTTCTTCTCTCTTCCTTCCATCTTTTTCCACCTCTCACTCTCTCCCTTCCCTTTTTTTCTTCCTCTCTCTCTCTCTCTCTCCTTAAACGATTAGACCAAAAAGAGACAAAAAAAACTACTTCTCAGTCATATCTTTTTTTTCTTTCATTTTACTTGAATCAAAGTTCTCAGAAATCAAAGGATCCCTTTTTGGGGCTAACACTTGATGATACGAGCTACATAGATATTAGTGTGTCCATTATATTTGCCTTTATCTCGCAAATTTTGAAGATTCCAGAACAAGAATTCATCTAGTCTGGTGGAGTATTCAGCTTTTACTGTTAGACAACATTACTTGAATATGCACCATCCTTCATATAAGTGTAATAATGGTGTGGCGAGTCAGAGCAATATGCACCCATGGTTGGTGTGTACCCTCTGTACAGAAGCGCTGACACTTGAACCTGGAATCCGTCTGATACAAAACATAATAGGAAAATAAGAAGATAAATGCAAATTTATGTGCTATCACGGTTCCAGGTGACAGCATAAAAAGATGATTTTTTTTTTTTTTGTGGCAGTGAAATTATTTTGTTCACATGAGTTTGTTGTCACTTGGGAAGAAGATTAAAAGAAGATGCAAAAAAAAATATGATGGCTGCTCATGCAAAGGAGTGAGCGAGGATGAGAAAAGCCTCTTGTGCCAGCTAAGTACAATGAAAGTTAAGAATAGTTTTAATTTTTTTTTTTCTGCTTTTAATAAGCCAATATGGAGTAGTCATACTGATGTGATCTTATTTAGGCTTCAAATATTATGTTATTTTGCATATTTAGTCAGTTTATTGGTAGGAGGAACCATCCTCATCATCCTCATGCCAGATTGTCATGACAGACCTTGTACAGAGAGACTGTAGATGTTTGAGGATAGGCATTCTAGTTCTCTCCTCAGCAATGCCATTTTTTTTTGTTTTATTTTAATTCAAATTGAAGTTCTCAGAAATGAAGGGGTTCCTAACTAAGGTCTTTTATATGGGTGACAATGTAGCTAAATCAACCAATGGTTGATTGTCCTATCATTGCATAAGCTTGAACTCCACTTATTAAAAAAACCCAAAAAACAAGGCAACTCCAACAGATACCTCAACCTTCAGATGCATTACACATAACAATGAACCATAACAAAATACAAAAAAAAAAAAATGACAAAAATATACAAGTTGTGAGCTGAAAAAAAAAAAGAAAAAAAAAAGAAAATTCAACATAGATGTTTATTTGTATAATGCATTTATTTTTTTATTTATACATCATATATATATATTTATTTTATTTTATTTTTTTTTTAAGTTCTTTGAGCCAGATGGCACTTTACTCTTTTGGCACAACTTATCTTCTCCTGAGGATACTGCATGTAAGTAAGATTTTTATCATTTTTCATTTTTCTATGATGATTCCTCTTCACCATTTTAAATTAATGAAATGAAAAAGTCAATTAAAAAAAAAAAACTACTGTTATTGATTCCTTAAACTCAAACGTATTCTTTCGCTTATTCTAAACGTAATCACTCTAGCTCTCTTTCTCCATATAAAGGATGTTTTTTTTAGGCGGCAAACTTTAAATTGACAACTCTATTGTCTTTAATTGCTAAGTTAACAACATCGGTTATTTTAAGTTTAGCTTAGTTTGGCAATTCATCACGAAGAGACTGATACCTGTGCAGCGTTTGCAAATTGTACAAATTTATTTTATTTACATTTGATGAACGAATAAGTTCACAAAATGGACCTGTAAACTGGCCACCTCGTTTGTGCGATTTAACCCCATTATATTATTTTTGTTCAGGATACGTAAATTCACATGTCTAATCTGATAAACTAGACACAATAGATCACTTGAAAGACGGCATTCAACATGCTATTGCCAAAATACAACCTAATTTAATGCATAGTTTGTAAAAATTAGACCTAGATTATACCATATATGCGTGAGATGCTGGGGCCATACAGCGAAAATTTTATTGAAATCATGTCAAAAATTAATCATATCTGCATAATAAAAATATTTTTCTGTAATTTATTTTAATTTAAAGTTTACTGTCTCTAAAAACCCTTATCTCTCTCTCTCTCTCTCTCTCTCTATATATATATATATATATATATATATATATATATATATATATATAGAGAGAGAGAGATTGGTGAAAAATTTTTGCTAGTTTGTAGAAGGAACATTTTAAACCATTGTAATTTATTTTATGTATGTTGTCATATCACTATGATTAATTTTTTTCTTTTTGATTATTAAAGTAGCCTTCATATTTTTCTTCAATATTTTCACCCATGTTGATTCGAAAATGACCTGTTTTAATCAATAAAAAGGAAATCATCTTCCATCATGATAATGCTCGTCCTCGCATAGCACTACTGAGCAAAGATATCCTAGGAGAATTTGGATGGGAGATCTTACTTCATCCTGCATATTCTCATGACCTAGCTCTCTCAGATTATCACTTATTTTGAGAATTACAAAGCCATTTAAATGGCCTTAGGTTAACATCACAAGAGGAGATTGAACATGAATTAGATTGATATTTCACAACAGATTTTTACAAGCAAGTCATTTATAAACTGATTGTTATAACAAGTTATCTACAGCAAAACTCGTTATTGATTTGAATAAAAATTTTCAAAAACAGTTTTTCATTTTCATGTTAAATTTTAAATTGACAAAAAATTTTGCACCGACCTGATACTTAAATTTTAATTAAGCAATTAAAATGCTTTTCTGATTCTTAATATTGAAAAAAAAAATGACCATTTTAATAACTTGTATAAATGAGAGGCCTTTCTGTCTCCATGATCGTTTTTTATTTTCAATAAATCTTAATACTTAAAAACTTAAACAGTAAAGCTGTTTAAAATTCGATGTTGATTGTGACAATATCTGAATATGTCTACAATTTGGGGTTGCTTAAAAGAAAAAAAAAGGGATTTTCTTTGATCTGTCAAACTTAATTCTATTCTCATTAAATGTCTATTTTGATTTTTCAGTTGCTATTTTATTCTTGGAAAATAAATGTTCTTCATAATTTGATTAAAACCAGTCTGATTCTCTATTTTGTTAACTTTATGAAAAAGTTAATTTAAATAAACCTATCAAATAAATTCATCTTCAAATGTAAGAATAACTGATGAAAAACTTATTTGAGGAACCCTCCATTTTTAAACTGTGTTAATAATGTTGATATGAATTCTATGATAACTAAATGTTTGTACTTTTTTTTTTCTAAGGTACAAGTATGTATGCAAGAGGAATTGCTGCAGTTGGGTCCAATTTTGTCTGTGTTGGTGAGTTTTTTTATTTTATATTTTTAATTTAGTAAAAATTTTTTTGTTTTGTAGCATCAATTGTTTCATTTGTATGTTTTGTATTTTGTGGGATAAACACATCAGTTTCAAAAAACTCAAATATTTTTTCTAGATTATTGGTCCCCTGACAAAGGAGAGATTGGACCTATTAATTCATTCCTGTTTGTCTGTTCATCCATTCATTTGTTTGCACTTTTCTCACTAACAGCACCTTGGATTTTTTATGAAATTTTGCACAAACATTAATCATGGTAAAAGTAAATTTTTGCCAGAACCAATTTTGCAGGATAACTCATTGCTACCACTAAGGGGCACTATTGTGGTAAAATTGCTCCAAAATCGTTTTTTGCACAAACATTAGTCATGGTGAAAGTAAATTATTCACTCGTGGAGGGGGACCCTGCATGTTCAGCTTATTATTTGAATTAATCTTCCATTACATTTTGAATCTTTAAATATTGGTTGAATACTATTATAAATAAATAGTGATACTATGTTACCAACAAATTTTGTTCATTACTGGTTTAACTATTGTGTAACTGGTGCTACAAAATCAAGCTGTCTGAAGATATGACTTTCCTGGCTTAAATGTGCCAAATATGGATGCTATTGATTTTTTTCCCCTTTCCCAAACTCAATCGTGTTCTGCAAAACCAAAAACAACAATTTTTCTATACAAAACAACTGAACTAAACATCATAAATAAATAGTTGAAGATATAAACAGCTTAAAACAGCAAAATTATTGGATTTGGCATTAAATAATTTGATAAATGTTGATATTGTAAAACAAAATAACCTATAGTGTAACCCAGATTATTAAAATCATGTGCCACATATTTAAAAATGGTTTCCAATTATCTACAATATGTATTAATACATAAATAATTGTTTTGGTTAAGTTTTCGTTATTTATTTATATTGTTTTTTGTGCAATTTTAAATGCATTAATAATTACATTCTCATTTTCTATATTAGAATTAGTTCTTTGCTTCCTGATATATAAAAAACAAATTGTATGAATCAGCATGGTATGATTTATTTTTACCTGCTCCACTCTCTTGGCATTGGTTTTCAAAATTCTTTCTAGTCAAATATTTTGGGAAAAATGATGATTTTACTGACCCATATGACATAATAAAAGTGTTCACTAATAGGTTGAGGGATCAAGATTCAATTTTCAGTCATATGCGAAAAAAAATATACACATACCTAACTTTATATAAATAGATATTAAATTCACTTAATTAAATATCGAAGGCAAATAAAATAACCTGCCTAGATTTGGACAAGTAATTTTTAAAAATTTTATTCCACTCTAAACATTGGATGTAAGGGGCCACTATATGAGGTCTTGCCTACAAAGGCACTATGTTAGGCAGTTGAGCAGTGAGATGTCTATTCTCATTACATTTAAATTTCTGCGCATTAGTGCAGTCAGGAGAAGCAGAAAAGAGAGAGAATTCCAAAGTCTAGCAGTTTAAGAGAAGAAACTATTAGAGTAGAAAACTTTCTAGCATCTAAGAACCTATATAGTGAAGGGGTGGGATTTTGCTGCCTATCAGGTTAATCGGCAGGCATTTATTTTTTGTTGTGCAGGTAGTCAACAAAGATAATGTTCCACCTCTTAACTGACTTACAGTTTAGGTAGAAAGTGACCGGTAACAAGTTGCACGATACCTGTAATAAGAGGAATTTATTAGTGACTTTCAAAAACAATCAGTTCTACATATAAAGGGAAGCAACTATTCCTAACCTGCAGTATTATTAAACGGTTATAATTCATTTTTGTATTAAAAGAAAAAGATTTGCTTGTAAAGTATTGATCAAATTGTATTTGTTTTCATTTTATTTTATCTTATTTATTCAGGCAACCATACTGGAGACATTCTTTATTTCAAAGTTCCACTAAAAGGAAAGACGATTGCCTTCTCGGGTAAACTTTCTGGTAAGTATCTTGTTTTAGTTATTCTTAAATATATAACATCTCCTTTGTATGTTCACTGACCATGATTGTCTCACCTGCTGTTTGACTGTTAATGCTACAATAAAGAGTCCTTATACCAAGCAAAACCACAAGTCCAGCTTATAAGCAAATAATAAATGTTTATTACTTTTGAAGATTACAATTGATACCCATCTACTTAGTTGAATGAGAGACGTCCAGCATCAGATCCTTGCCTGACCAAATCAAAATACATAAGACCCATTAACGTGGTTCTCTACTGAGAGCACCAAAAGAACCCACCCAGTCCAGAGAAGCACATTGGTTCAACTGCTTGGTAGCTCTCCTGAAAACCAACTGCCCTTTCTCTCCAAAGTTCAACTCTCACGGTCTCTGGACATTTTCTGTCACAAAGCTGATCCTAGCGGGACTCTTCAATGAATCTTATTTTCTTCAAACAAAGAATATCACTTGGGTGGTCTGATTCTGGCCAGAGACATCGTCAATTCTATATGACCCTCACCTTTTCCCTTGATCAACCATCCAGCAACTGCATGTCTGCCATTCACATGCATCAGCAAAAGATGCTGCGCAGCACACGTTCACACTTTTTATTTATCAGAATCATTATATGGCATTTCAGAATTCTTTGATTATAAAGAATAAACTTTAATGACAAAAAAATGTTTTTTTATACAAGCATCTTGATTTTGTAGCCATTGTGTATGTGAAAAGTGTTAATGAAGCATTAAGGGAAATAGTAGTCCAATACAGGTTCACTTGAATAATTTTATGAAAATTTAAAATCACAAAGTGAACAAAAAAACAAAAAACAAAAAAAAAAACAATCATTTTAACATCAAATATTGAATAAAAACTTTCTAAAATTGTTTTTCTTTCTTTAAAAACAAATTCCATGATTTTCTCTACAGGGAATTTTACCCTTTCAATTATCTATTTATTTTCACTGATTCCCCTGATCCATACAGATCCTTATTTATATATTCCATATTTTATTAAGATCCAAATAATTTTTGAATAACTTTAACTATTCTCATTTGTTTTTATCATAATTTTTTTTAATTTCCAATATTATATAATTATTTCCCAAATGAGAGGAAACCTGAAGATTATATCCACAAAGCATCCAAATATCAATATAAGTGACCATTTTCTTTTTAAGCTGGTAGAGTGTAGTACAAATAACATGGCTAAAACTTGTAATGTTATCGCGTCTTAAATAAAAGTTTATTACTATTGGAATATTCACACTTCAAATGGTCAATTTAAGAGAAAAATTTATTTATTCCATATTTTATTAAAATGTGAAATAAATTTTAAAACAATCAAAATATGCAGGCCTTTTTGACAGATTTGTGTTACAATCACCATGAATATTAGTGAGGACAAAACCACATACAACTTTCTTAACAGCCAAAGTCTGTTTATGACATGCCACACCAGGGATCAGCGTGAATTTTGGCTTTACGAATACCTCCACTGCTACTATTCTTCCTTTCCTGTCTTGTCAGAGTGCAAAATCATCTTTGAACTTTTCACTTCCCTACTCCTTCTTTCTTGCAGGAGAGACTTGAATCTGTCGCTACTCTATTTTTTATGGTAGGTGTTCGTCTGAGCTCCAATCTATGGTTTCTCCACATGGGATGTTCACAAGAAATACTCGCCTACTTGAAACAGCTCTCAACAACTTTCCTCACACTATCTGTGTCCAAAACTAAACATAAATTCTATGAGAAGAGTTTCTTCCCTAGAGCTGTCCCCTGTGGAACACAATACTGTTTATCTGCTTCTTGGTTGACTATAGCATAATCGTCTTCAAATATAATGTGAATAGATTCTTGTTCAGTGATCTACTTGGATAATCTAGCTTCATCGTGATTGATTTTTGTCTCCCCAACTACCTAACATTAAACCCTTATCCTTGAGTGGCCTCAAAGCCATGATAAGTGGTGACCTTCAAGTAAAAATTTTAAAAAAATGCCTTGATCCTACTCTCTGCCTGCCAAGTCAGCAGGATATCTGAAGGAAATTTCTGATACTCACATATTGGTTATGGGAGGAGTCATTTTATTATTTGCCTCCCCATTTTTTTTTTTTTTTCAGTTTTTTTTAGTTAACTATTCTTTAATGTTTCTTGTTACATTCATGAAATGCTATTGATGTTGGATTATTTCCCATTTTGATTAGAATTCTTGCCTTTGTTTATTATATAAAAAGTTTGATTTGATTATCTATATATTAATACGCTTGTAACTATCTATCTATCTATGTGTGTCACACTTTCCGGCAAATTTGATTGGTTGAGAAGATTTTATTCTGGAATAGCGGATTACACATTAAACGAACGCTCAAGGCAGAGATCAGGGTTGCCAGGTTGGCTTCATTTTAAAAGTAGTTTGGCCATCAGAATTTCTGTTTGGCTTTTTTTTTTTTTCCAAATTTGTCCCTTTTCTGAACGAACGCTCAAGGCAGAGAGAGAGAGAGCAAGAGATAGATAGATAGATAGATAGACAGAGAGAGAGAAAGAGAGAGAGAGAGAGAAAGAGAGTCTTCGTTAATTAAAAATATTTTAAAATCTGTTTCCACAGTTATTTACTAAATGTTTATATTTGAAAGTCAACAACTTCAATATAGTCAATTTTTCTGTAGTTTTCAATTTGGCTTTCTGTTGGCCTTTTTTACTTAAAAAAAATGTGCCTGCGCTTTTGGATTTGGCCTTTTTGGCTTTTTTTTCTGAAAAAATTTGGCTTCGAATAATTATCGTCTGCCAACCCTGGCAGAGAGAGAAAAAATGGAACCCTCAAGGCAGAGAGAGAAAAAAAGTGAACGCTCAAGGGAGAGAGAAAAACAAAAGAAACAAAAAACCGTGAAATTTACACGAGTCCACCTAGATCCGCCGAAAACCGTGCCGGTGGAGATAATTTAACCACACATGCAAATATATACCTTTCTCCTATTAAAACTTTTTTTCATGAAATTTACTGTAGTAGTAGTACAAATATATTGCGAAACCATCATTCTCTCTCTGTCTGTCTCTCTCTTAAATATAAACAACGCCTAGAGGAGAGAGTGGGAGGTTTTTTTTCATGAAATTTAATGTTGTAGGAGTAAACATATATTTTTAGAAAAATATTTCATGTTTCGTTCCTGGATTAGCGGAATACACATCAAACGAAAGCTAATGTAAAATGCTGAAGGCAGGCAGAGAAAAAAAGAGAACGCTCAAGGGAGAGAGAGAAAAAAAGAAAAACGTTAAATGTAGTAGGAGTAAAAATATATTGTGAAACCATCATTCGCTCTTTCTCTCTCGCTCGCTCTGTCTCTGTCTCTGTCTCCCTCTATATCATTAAACAAATGTATAAGCACATACACAAATGAAAATTTAGTAGTAGCATACAGCGGTCTCTCTTTCTCCCCCTCTCTCTCTGTCTGCTGTCTCTCTCTCTCTCTCTCATTATTATTATTATAATTATTTGAAGCCAAATTTTTCAGAAAAAAAAGCAAAGAAGGCCAAATTTAAAAGCGCAGACACATTTTTGAAGTAAAAAAGGCTAACAAAAAGCCAAATTGAAAATTAAAGGAAAATTGACTATATCGAAGTTGTTGACTTTCAAATATAAACATTTAGTAAGTAACTGTGTAAACAGATTTTAAAATATTTTTAATTAACGAAGACCGCGTTTCTCTCTCTCTCTCTCTTTCTATCTATTTATCTATCTATCTCTCTCTCTCTCTGCCTTGAGCGTGCGTACAGAAAAGGGCCGAACTTGAAAAAAAAAAGCCAAACAGAAACTCTGATGGCCAAACTACTTTTTCTTTTTTTTCTCTTCCCTCCCCCATCTATCTCCTCCTCTCTCTCTCCCCCTCTCACTCCTCTATCTCCCCCCTCTCTCCCCCTCCCTCTCTATCCTCTTGGCTTTGTTTATATCTAACACAATCATTCGTAGTTGCGAGAATATTTTTAATTAACGAAAACTGTGTTTCTCTCTCTCTCTCCCTCTCTCTCTCTCTATCCCTCTCTCACACTCTGTGTGTCTATCTATCTATCGCTCCCTCTCTCCCTCTCTCTCTCAAACAAATGTAAAGAAAAATAAACAATGAAAAAAAACAAATAAATGTTCAATTTTTGTCCCCGATGAGAATATTTATTGAGAATATTTGGAGCACTAATATCATGATTTTGGTATATACATATTTACATACATTTTACCTACCGTACTCTTCATTTACTATTTAAAAAAAAATAGTACACAGGGTGAATTCGTCGGCCAGGGCAGTAAAGGGTTAATGTAAATGTTTCAAGGTACGGATATGTAATGGGATAATGTGTATGTGAAAAAAAAAGAAAAGAAAACTGAAATTTTCACGGGTCCAGCTAGTTTGTAATAAATATATGAAGAAAAAAAGGCTTTAATTTATTAATTTTTTGTTCATTATGATATGATTATAAAATAGTACAAGCCAAGTATTTTATTTTTAAAGCTAGCAAGATAAATTCATATAAATCATGGTACAACATTTTTTAACTGGCTTGATTCTATAGTTTGCATTGGTTTCTCTGATTCTTTCTAGAATCAGGTATTTGCAGGATGGACGACACAAAGTTTGCTAATATACATTATGAAAGTGCTGCCATAGAATTGACTGAATTCAAACTTGGCACACTCAGTTTGTCAATGGCGTCAGCTTTTTATTCTTTTTTTTTTTTTTAGTAAATTCTTTTTGTTTTATCTTTGAAATTTCTATAACATTTTGAGTATCTTTTCAGGCAGCTATGTTTTTATTTTCTTGTTTGCATTAAATATTTTTGCTACCAAAAATTCTTCCATAGAGTGTATGGATAGTCTGATGGATACAGTCATGGCTTCAACTATGTCAATTTCAAATTTTATCAGATCTACTGTGATCATTTATGTACTAATACTACTAAGAAATTATGAACCTGCACCCAATTAATTGAGTCCAACTAATCATGAACTTTTTTACAAAAAAAAACAATTGCTTCAGCATTCAAAATGTAAAGTGGTCAATCATAATTGAGGGCAACCCAAAGGCTCCAAGGTATAGAGGAAGATGCCACTCCTTTTCCAAGAATACTCCACTTACCTTTTGATTCTTACCTTATAATGCTTAGTATTTAGCAAGGGGGCATGAGGTATCATATTTTTTAAATCTTTGGTATGACTCAATCGAAGATTGAAATCCGATCTCCCAGTCCATTAACAAATACTCTAACCATTATGTCAAATGGGCCGATTTAATCTGAAAAGTGTTGATTTACCATGAAACTGTTGTATTGTATTTCAACATTTAATATAAGAAATGCAATCAAACACAAAGTAAGGAAATAAAATATATATTTTTTTATTCGTGCTTTCATATATCACAAATAATAAATGCAACACATATTTATAGTCCTTTTTAGATTTCATTTGTTATTGTCATGATGGGTGGTATTACTTCATAACAAAAATGAACAAACAAAATAGAATGATTATGTTTCTGAGTTTTTGAGATGAGGATTGATAATTTGTATTATTTGGACTACTACTCTCATCTTGAGGGTTTTTCTCGCATCGTATCGACCGATGTAACACTTCTGGAGGTTAAAGGTTCAATTCTCAGTGCAGGCGGTACTAAAAATACAATTGCAAATTACTTGAAACTTCTACCCAGTTATGACCGATAGGACAAGAACATGCTAACCCCATGGATTAAATAAAGGGTTCCGTTCTTAATTCTGTACAGATTCTCAAGTTCAACAAGATATAGCTGAAGAAAGCCAAAGGTTACATCAGCTGAAATATTGTGAGAATAACACTTAAGATGAGAGCAGTAGTCCAAATAATACAAAAATGAACAAATTCTTCAAAAATATTCTTGGTTAAATCTGCAGTCGTTTTCTTTTTTTATTGATAGTTTTTTTTTTCTTATTTATTTTTTTTTCAGAACACAAGAAAGGAATCTCTTGTTTAGCGGCAAGTGATAACTTAATGGCAAGTTCTGATATGGATGGTGATATCTTCTTGTGGAAAGTGTCAAGCAATGATGTCTTTCAATCTCTATTCCGAATTCCTGGTTATCAGTAAGTCATTCTTTTTTAATGCATATTCGCATAATGTGAGTGATGTATAGATATTATTTGTTTCTCTTTCGATCCTTGTTTGGAGTTGACAACAGAACAATACTTACACATAGAAGAATGGAAGTGACAACAACAAAACAATTTGATCTTTAACTATGCCTTTTATTTGACTTCAATATTTGATCCATCTCATAACCAAAAGTTGATTCTGGCTATCTTCTGAGGGATCAAAATGACCCTATCTTTCCATACTCTACATGACATTTAGTCTAATTTGTAAATGGCATCACATTTAAATCTAAAACCGTAAAGTGTATTGTTGCATTTCATTAAATTAATCAACCAATGAAATGCATACTTTTCATCATCCGATAAATTCACATTTAAGTACAATGGTTTTCATTTTTGAAAAGCTCTCCCACGTTTACTAAAATGTGTGGATTTACAAATTGATTTTTTTTTTATATGGTGTTTGATCTATCGACTGACCATTTCTCATGTGATCAGTCAGGTGATCCCGTTGGTGACTAGATTGAAAAGTTATTGTTTTGCAATTGTTGAAACTACTGATCTGATATATAAATGTTACTTGAGGGTAAATTCTACTTTTGGATGTGATTGTTTCTTCCCCTTTTAGTTTGCAATGTGTATGATCTATCAGATGGTGATGATATTGATAGCTGACTTTCCTTTTATTGGTCCATTTCTTAAACTAGGATGACTATTATTTCAATCTTTTAATCCATTTAAAAGATTTATTTAAAAAGATTTTTAATTGTTTCTGAATCATTGTTTTTATGTGCTCTTCCAAAGTGTCTATCTTTAAGACAGAATTCAAGTTAGAGAAAAAATATATGATTTGACTTTAAAAAAACAATTGTATTTGTTTAGGACAAAAAAATGTTAAAAAAATAGATGATTGCTTGTATTTTTATTTAAAAAAAAAAAAAGCAAAATATTAAATCTTTTGCTCTCAAATTTCAAACTGTATGGGATAATTTGTAAAATTTTATCATTTTATAAAAAATTAGTGGGTTAAATTAAAATGAATTGCTTTGAAAGGATAAATCAATCAAGTTTTTGCATGAGAATTTTTACAAGTTGGAAAATAAAATAAAAATAATTCAATTATCTGATATAAAAACTTTTTTTTTTTTCGTCTTCCTAGGAGCCCTTGTAGCAGCCTTGGTTTATGGAATGAATGTGTTGTTGGTGGTTATGGCTCTGGACACTTGAGAGTTTTCTGTGCCAAAACTGGGGCCCTAGCTGCAGAAGTTGCTGCACATACACGGTGGATCAACGCAGTGGACATTGCCCCTAAAACTGGGCTGGTTGGTTTCAATATTTTATGTATTTTTATTTTTGTATTTCATATGCATTTTTGCAATCAAAATATTTTACTATACACTTTTATTAATTATCTTGTACAATATTTCTCATGCTACAAGTGATTATGTAAAATATATAATTAGCTGAAGTATCCGTACATGTTTGATGTCTCAACTTTTCTTGAATTTTCTAGTAAACATTAGAAGCCAAGAACAACTATTGAATATTTTTGCATCCATTTTTTCTTACAAAAAAAAAACAAGTTATTCAATGATGATCGATATTGGCTAAATATAAGGGACATTCCAAAAGTAATACCTCCTTTTTTCTTTTTTTTTTCGCACGGATCAGATGTAACTGTAAATTTTGCATTGTTATGTTGACTGGACTTATACATTCATAACATGAAAGTTTCATCTCTTTGCTGAAGACATTGACAGTACGAGACTCTAAGAAAGTAATCTGTCATAGACATTCATCAGAAGCAGAGATGTGTCATTAAATTCTTCTGTGCAGAAAAAATTGAACATTCACAATGTGCTGACAAACCCCTGTACAGAGAGACCTTAGATAACCGAGGATAGTAACTAAGAAGCATTTAATTTCTCCTTTCATGTGTGTGGAGAGCGACACGCACATTATTGGAAATCCTTGTTTGTAGTTTATTTTTTTCAAGATTCTTTTTTTTCTTTTAATTATACTACAGTTGTTTCGTTTTCACATTCCCTCTGCTCCAAGTCATGTCGTACCCTATCATGCTTTTATAGTACAAAATGGATTGTAACAAAACTACCTATTTTTTCCAGTTCAATTTTCAGTGTGAATACGAGTAACTGATTTACCATTTTCAAAATTTGAATATTTTTTGGGCAAGTTTTTATCTAATTTATTATTTTTTATTTTTATTTTATAGTTTTATATTTTAGTATTAAAAAAAAATATGTAGCAAACAACCTAGGAAAACAGCCTGAAACATATCAATAACTATGCTTCATCTCAGAAATATTTTCAAATACAGCTGCAATACCAATTTCCTGGCATCCTTGATTCCAGAGTTTTGTTGGATAAACTGTTTTGCCGGATCATCTGATTTTATTGTAATAATTCATCAACACATTCCTAACCGATTAATTATGCACCTACCATGTCTCTAAACTATCAGGGATTGCTAGAAACTTTAACTTTTTCTGTGATAGAAATAGAGCAATGTTTACATTTGATAACATGACAGTAGCTTAAATTTGCCTAGAGTTAAATGTAGGGAAAAGGGTCTAATCTCAAAATGAAGGGAGACTACAATTAACAGGTACAGTGTAAACAAATTGATGGTACACTAGACATATAGTCATCTGTTGGTCACCCAGTAAATTAGGCAAGAAAGGAAATATGTTTTCTCTTGTGATTTTGTTTGAATAAAAAGAGATTACTGGACCATCAGTTGCTCATAAATCAATGTTGCACCTGTAATATAATATTTTAAATGTTTTATGTTGTCCATATTTATCAATTTTATGACACCTACAATGCCATCTTTATAAATATAATAAAAGTGAGTTCATTATACTTTAGTTTAAAACTTTTCTGTCGGAAAGATTTCAAGACTTTTTTTTTTTTTTAAATTTCTTTTTTATTCATCTGAGCAAATCTACATAAAATGTTTATCTTTAACATGTAATCTTTTTCAGGTCTTGTCTGCTGGTGAAGATTCCTTCGTGAGGTTGTGGCATTTAAGTAAGGACCCTTTCCCACAGGTAAAAACAACAAAAAAAATTCTATCCGTCTCTTGCCTCAGCATTGTTTTATTATCACCCGTGTTGCATTAATCAAAGAGAATTGGGTTCTTGTCCAAAATTCCCTCTAATATTAAAAAAAAAAATCTATGATTTATGTACTCATGACAAAACAAAAATATTATATTCCAAAAATTACGTATATTGATCAATGACATTACAACATAAATCTAGCAAGTTTGAATTATTGAATTATTTCCCTTTTTGTTTTTTTATAAAATTTGATTTTCTTATTGAAATAAAAGTACTTGATCAATTTATGTGATTTTTGGAATGTCATATTTTTGTTTTGTCATGAGTATGTACATAATGAAGATTTTTCTTTTGAAGGGAATTCTGGGTAAAAACTGAAAATTTAAATTTCATATTGTGCTTATAATTTTTATTAACACTGAAAATATCATACAGTTGATCCTTTTTTATGAAACATGGCCAATGAAGTGGTTGATCAGCGGAAGGTGGAATTATTTAACAATGACTGCCTTTAACACGTTCTGTGTTTTCAGTGGGTTAATCATGTCCTAACTGCTGTTCTCAGCCAACACTCCAATTTGACGTCTGTTGTCCATCTTGTTGCAGCAACATCTATGATGGTTAAGGAATTCAGCCTATCCTCCAGAAGAGGAATAAATTTGCGAAGTACATTCCACCTTATTTCTCTACCGAAATGATGCAAGTGTATTTATGTGCAGCTGAAGACCTCGACAAGAACCATAAAAGAGGACTTACTTGAGCTCAACTCGACAACATTGACTTGTCAACATATTTGTATGATCAATACAAGAAAAGGTGATCTTCTCAGAATTCTATTTGAAGCCGTAATGCAAATTGTAGGAGACCTAAAACAAGGGTAGGATCAGTTTTACACTATAACTTAAAAAAAAAAAAAAACCAGGATATTCGATACTATTGAACCTGTCTAACACTTTACTTTTTCTTTTGTTTTTAGTATTTTATTTTTTTAAACTCCTGATTTACCCCAAACAAAACATATTGTCACATGAATGTAAGGGGTGACTATTTGAGATCATATCTACAGGGGCATTATGTAAGGAAGTGAGTAGCAAGATGTCTGTTCACATTACATTTACATTTCTGTATGCTGATAAAATGTGGAAAAGCAGGAAACCAGGAAGGAAATTCCACAGTCTAACAGTTTGAGGGAAGAAACTATTAAAGTAGAAGGAGGGGTGAGATTTAGCTGCTTGTCAGGTTTGGAGAGGGTATTTGCTTTAAAGGAGGCACAAGTACTATGAGGTCATCAGAACATTTTATTAAAATATTTGTAAAACAGGCACAAAGATGCAACATTGCAGCAATTGGACAGGAGTTATTTCTTGATGATTGTGCAGGACTTTTGAGGCTCTTTTTCGGATTTTGTTTGAGAGGTAGAGATTAGTGATAGACGCACCAGCCCAGATGTGACAACAATACTCCATGTATGGGCTTTGTAGAGATATTTATCTGTTCAATGCACAATGTATCACTGTTGGCCCAATGGATGATGAGTCGTTTAGTAATGCATAATAATGTCTATATGTCTTTTCTGTTACTTTTCACAAGATTCAACAAAATAAAATCTATTTCTAACTGAAATGTTTACGGTTATAGTCGGCTAACGTAACTTCCTAATTCCCAGTGTAGCATTACTGGAAGTGATGACAAGGCAAATCACTTGCTTCGCTTTTTTTCTCTCACACCTATATCTCTCCTGTTCATGTACTTTTTTTTTTTTTTTTTTTTTTATTACGTTTTTCTGTTTTTTAATTTGAATAATTTTATTTTTATACTTTCATAAACATTTATTATATAAATTCAAATAGACTTTTAATTTTCAAATAAAAAAAACAACTAAACAAATAAACATATAACAGTTCTGAATTTTTTAGATGAGGACTGATTGTTTGTATTACTTGTTTTGATCAGACTATTGTTCTCATCTTGGGTGTTATTTGTGCAAAGTTTTGGTCGGTGTAGCCTTCGACCTTCATCAGGCATGTTGGTCAGCATCTTGGAAAAGAAAGAAGAAAAGTTACTGGTTATGTAGATGGTTTTGTGTTCTTGGAGTTGCCTTTGTTTTTTTCTCCATGATTTCACTTTTGCATTTACTTATGCATCAATATCGCTGAGAAAGGTATGATCCTTTTCTCCCAGTTATATGTAAAATAACAATCTGAGTTGTAAGAATTATTTAAAATTGAACTTGTTTCAAAAAAAAAAAAAAAAAAAAAAAACACAAAAAACTCTGTATTTGCCTTAAAATCAACAAAGGCATTTAACTGTGTTTGGCATAAAATATCTTGAAAATGGTGGCTATACCGTGAAACAAACAGACAAGCAAAATCAGACGTTGATACTTTTCGGCATGGCATTTCTCCATGTTTATTGACTAATGAAATAAGCATTTTTAAAAAAAAAATTTTTTTTTATCTGAGTGTTAACTAAGAATACAAACTAGTTATACAGGAATTCGGCTAAAGTGGCAAAAATCAAGGTCTATACCGGTTTTTGAAAATTTTGAAATTAGAGATGATTCCTTGAAAAATTCTATTCTTGAATACATATAAAAACAAGTATGTTTAAATCAAATTCTCATATGGAGAAATTGCCTCCCTTTGTCAACTTAAGCAACTTGCCTATAAAAAGGAAACAATTTCTTGCTTTTTGATTACTATCATGGTATTTATATTATTTACCTCCTCTGCATGAAGTTAAACATAAGGTCAGTTGTGGTTTTGAAAATAAGCACTCTAGTTAAAAAAAAAAAATAAATAAATCTTGAGCAGTTTCATTGGCATTCCTCAGTAGGGATACCGCATGCAATTAACAATACAGTAACTCCTCTCAGAGAGAAGGTTAAGCCTAGAAAGATAAAACTTCTAGGACTGAACAGAAACATACTGTAGCCAGACAGCAACAAAGCCATTCTCAGACTAATTACAGTTTTATTTCATTATTTTTCCAACTGAATGCATTATGAAAAATTCTTTATAAAAATTATGAGAAAGAAAAATGGTCTTAAAATTAAATTAAAAAAAAAAGATGGAGATACTGAAGCATACAAATAGATGTGTAAGTTAACTGACAATTTCGTTAACTCTTATCCTCAAATTGCCTTTGGGCCTTATAGTTGGTGATACATTAGTATTAAATGAAAAAAAAAGGTCCAAATAGAAGAAAATTAGGAATTTTTGAAGGTTTTGTTTTTAGTAAAAATAAATCATTTAAAATCAATTAGAGTGAAATATGGAAGATATTCATTAATATTATTGAAAATTTATTCAAAACAATACAGTTTTTAAGCTCCTTGCATCAATTGGCTTCCTACTTTGTCTGAAGCGATTTCAATAGAAAAAAAGTCCTTTTAGATTTTGCAAAGGCTTTATTATAAAAAGAAATAATCAGATAGTTGTCAAAAAAAAACTAACACTGAATAGTTCTAATTACAAAAAGTTTTGCATATTATTATTGCTTACAAGTTCAATAGCAAAGTTACAAATACTTTTATTTAGAAGCATATTTTGTTATATGCACATTTTTAATAAAAAAAAAAAAAAACAGAAACAAACGTTGGGTAAATACCCCATCTTTTTTTTTCTAACAATAAAACCTTTTTTTAATGAAAATCTGTTATGAAAAAAGTTATAAAAGTGTGTATTAATTGTCCATGATTAAACTAGAAGTAAATGTCTGTGTTCCTGAAGAAAGTATTCTTTTAGTTGGTTCTCATTTTAGGGTTAGGTTTAAAATCCATTGGATCCAAAACTTGGAGAGGAAAAAAAAAAAAAAAAAAAAAAAAACAAACAAACAAAGAAAAGCATTGGTTTGTTTACAGTATCATCCTCTGATGGTGAATTGATATGCTAGGTTAGTGGGAAGGGGGGGGGCGTCGTACCTTGCTAACATAGATTTTGTACATCTGATAATGTATTTTGGCAATTTATAAGCATCACGATCTTGAAAGTATGCAAGAAAAAATGTTTTAGGCATAAAAATGTGTTTACCTAACAACGAAAATTGAATTTTAACTCTTAAGTGATTCCTCATGTAATAATTAGTATTAATAATATAAATTAATATTTAATAAAAGCAACATAAAACTATTTTAAATGCCTATACAGATTTTTTTCTTGCGTTCTTCCATGATCGGCAGCTTTATAAATTGCCTGAATTTTCTACTGTATTAAAATCGTTTTCTATTTCTTTTTCCAGATCTCAGTAGCTGGTAGCCAGTATCACGTTGATAGCCAAATTGTCGGCAGTTGTTTTGTACATGATGAAGGAAAAGTCATTGCCTCAACTGCCTATGATAAAAATGAAATTATGTTTCTTGTAACACGCTAATGGATTATTATTATATTTAAATCCTACCTCCTTTTATTTAGGCATTAACATTTTTCCCCTTTCCTGAATCCACTCATTTCAAAGTCATGGAAAAGAAATCAAAGAATATTAAAATAATCCTAGTTCGGTTAAAAAGAAAAATTTTTTTTTTTATCAAGTGAAAGGTTGAAAAGAAAGAACATATATCATAAAAAAAAAAATACCCGCTATGAGTCACAATTGACCCTCTTCATATGACTTTGACCTCTTATGAATGTCCGATTTATATTGGTCTATACACTGATGGCGCCTTTGTTCATCTGTAGTTGATTTTAAAAAGTGGATGGGGATGAACCATTATATTTTTTATTTTTTTTATCTGTTTATTTTTTTTCTGCTTCCTTTTATACAATTATTTGTAATGGGTGCAGATGATTTTATTTTCAAAATGTTAATATTAATTGGTTAAAGTTAATTATAAAAAAAAACAAAAACCAAAAAAACCAAAAGAACTGGTTACATGTTTTGTCAGTATTGAAGCCAAAATGGTTATCCCCAAATTCTGCATTTTTTTTTTTTTTTCTTCCTCCAGTTTCTGTGCTTCTCAATGCATGCCCTAAAAAGTCCCTTCTAATTAATGTTTACCAGTTTTAAAATAGTTTCTTCTGAAAAGTAGCCAAGTTCGTTCACTTTTTTTAAAACTGGTAAACAATCTGAAAGGATTTTTTCAGGTTATTCACCATGAAGCAGAATGGTCAACAGAAACTGAAAGTAAAAAAAAAAAAGAAAAAAAGCATGCGAAACTTAGGGATAATCGCCAAAATTGACTGATGAAAAATATAAAATGTTATAACATGGCATCTTTAATTATATTCAGACTTCCATTTTGTATTTTTATATTCACAATGTTTTCGCCGTTTGATCTTCTCTAGCAAAACATGTAAACATAACATACAAAATTAGGAAACTAGTCTGAATATCAATATTAACATTAATATTGATATCCGTTTTTTTTTTTTTTTTTTTTTTTTTTTTTTACTTGCAGTTAGTAGCAAGATTTAACTTATAGTCAGAAAAGCAAAAAAAAAAAAAATGGAAATATTTGGTTAAGTTTGGTTTTATTAATTTATATTCTTATATTTTATGAAATTTATATATAAATAGATATAAAATGTCTGTATAGTTTTTCTAAATTTTGTACTTTTTAGTCTTCAGTGTTTTGATTGCATTTGAAACCTGATTAACTAATGTTGCAAAAAAAGGAAAAAATATTTTATTGAAAAAAAACAAAACAAAAAAAAACGTTTTAATATTTTGACCAATTTAGAGTTTCCAGATACTTTCAACAATGTCTTCAAGTTGTTTAATGGTGAATTATTTTTTAACAAAAAAATGTAAGTAAAAGCTTGGAAGATATTTGTTTTGTCATGGAGTACAAATGATAAAGTATATCAAGATATTGTTTTTTTTGAAAGAACTGGAATTGTTGGCAACAGGATTTCTATTGGTCAAAACACTGCATCTTAATTGTAACTGTTGTCTTATATTTTTTATCATTCAAGTTTCCTTAAAATGTATTTTTCTTTTTATTCATTGTTGTTGATTGTGAACATTTGTATTTATTTGTGTGGGTATGTATGTGTTTGGCATCCACACAAGCTGTCTGCTAATCTGGGTCAATCAACCTGGACTGAATTTTTTTTTTTTAATTTCTATCCATGATTGGCTGATAAAGTTGCAGGAAAGAAAAAAAAAGAAAAAAAAAAAGAAAAACACAAAGTCAGAGGTCTCCTCCCCCAAATCATTTTATTGACATTTACTGCGCGCTCTTTTTCACCTGTGCTGGCTGTTTGTGCTCTCATGCTCATTGCCTTCATTGTAACTGCTTTGTGCTCTTCACAATTAATATGAACAATTCTTTGTACCATAATACTCAAAAAATTGCTTTTTTTTTTTTGTTGTAAGTTCAATTTTTGAGGTGGATACTCTAATAAAACCTAAAATTTTTAGTATATTTCAATTTTTTTATTTGAATTAAAAATTTTTTTTTTTATTCCTGATATTATTACAAGTTTCAGCCATGTTGTTTGGCATTGTTAGACTACAGTAGCAGCTAAGATACAACCACTATTTTGATTGTTTTTTTTTTTTATATATATGTTGTGAAGATAGTTTTTGGAATTCTCTAAATTGATTTTAACCCTCATTTGTTTTTAATGGTCACATATATACAAATATTTTTTTTCTTTTTACGTTATTTTAAAGTAAATGTTTTTTTTTAATTTCTGAGATTAGAGAAGGGACAAACTATTGTTGAAACAAAAAATTGAATTCTGAAACCTAAGTAAGAAAAATTGATTCCCATATTTGTATTATTTGGAGTACTGTTCTCATCTTGAGTGCGAACAATAATCTGAAGAATTCAATAAATATGAATAATCAATCCTCATCTCAAAAATCCAGAAACATAAATCCCAAATATCAAAATTCAGTAAAAACAAATTGGTTAACATTCGTAATATTATGTAGCATTTAAAATTTAAATGAAAAACAAAAAAAAACAAAACAAAACACAAGTATTCTTTAAAATGCAATTTATGAGTATTGGAGTAATCATCTTCGAAATTGAACTATTAAGAAAATGTACCTTTTTTTTTTTTTTCCTCCCCCCCATGTGGCTGTATTTGTAAAGAAGCGGTTTTCTTTTCTTTCTACCAAAAATTAAGCTGACTAATTGCTTATGTTGCTGATTCGAGATTGGGATTGTATTTTCATCAGCTTCTTGAATTTTATTTTCATGTTTCTAAGATTATTTAATTTAAATATTTTTATCTAAATTATTTACACATAATATCATATGGTGTTTTTTGTTTCTTAAAGATATATATAATTTTATGGTAATTTTGTTTACCTAAATTGAATAAGTCACTACGATAAATCTACTGGTTCAATCTTAAGACATCATCAGGTGATAATATATCGCTGATCTTACTCAAGGTCAGTCATTTAATGAAAACTGAATATAAAAATAAAAAAATAGAATCTATTTTTTCATACTTGATTTTCATTTTCATTAAATGACTGACCTTGAATAAGATCAGAAGTATATTGCCCCCTGACGATGTCTTAAGACTGAAACAGTAGATTTATTGTAGTGACTTATGGCAATTTTGTTTGCTTAAATTGAATAAAATAATATCTTGCTTTTTTAATGAGCACTTCAACAACCTCATTGAAATTCAATAGTTTTTACTTTTGGATATTCCTAACTTGAGATATATATATATATATATATATATATATATATATAATAGGACAGGTAGTTTGCTTGAAGTATTGCTGGAAAAGGGACCAAAGAATGTCCCTAAAAAAAAAAAAAAAAAAAGGACAACATTGAAATATCGTAAGGCGGAAATTGATTTCCGCCTTACGATATTTCAATGTCTTTCCTTTTTTTAGGGACATTCTTTGGTCCTTTTTCTTTTGAAAAAGAGATGTTATCTCTAAATAATAAGACCTCCAATCATTTTAAATATATAGAATTATCAAGTTCGAAAATAAAATTAAAAAAAAAATCTAACTACAAATAAATACATTTCTTTGCATCTGGGTGAGTACATTATTAATAAAAGGGAATAATAGATAAGTCTTACTAACAAAGAACAAATCTATTATTATAGATTGTTTGGAGGAGGGGGGGGGGGAATCATCCGTCCAATTTTTGTAGTGTATTTTTTTTTTTTTTTTTTTTTTGTTACACAACCTTTTAATTTGTTTTTTTATTTCCCCCTTCTTTTTTCAGACAGCACTTTCCGTCCACTTTGTTTTGTTTTTTTTTAAATTATTTTTAACATTTTCACCTCTCAGATTTATAAAAAATGGTCCCTTCACAGAAGCGTCAAATTGAACAATCTTTAGGATTATAAAAATGTTGATCTATTTTTATTATTACTTTATTTTAAAAGAAGGCAATCTACATATTACATCTGGATTTTCTTTTTCAACAGAGGTATGTTTCTTCAAATTCTGTTTTATCATTAATAACTGCTGTTCAGATCTGTCAGACCAATCTCTTCATTTATTTTTAATTTAAAAAAAAAAAAAAAAAAAAAAAAATCAGTTTTGTTGTACATACTCATCCAATCGTAACCCACTTTTTTTATTTTAAATTCAATTTATTAAGTAATGCAATCCTATTTAATGACTATAATTGTCATCACCTGTTGATTTAAACTGCATAATATATTTAGAAAATTCAATAACAACTTATTTTTATCATGCTTGTTTATGGCTATAAAATCAAACTCCATTATTAGTCATAACAAAAATATTTAAAATTTAATAGTGCGTACAAAGTTCAAGATTTACTAATTTGACAATGATAGACTTTGTAAGGAATATATAAACACAGTCTGACTTCTGTTAAGTTTTTCAAATCTAACTAAAATCTGCCAGTAAAAATAAAATCTTATGATGAAGACTTGAGACAATCCACTCCGAGCGATTGCTGCTGTTTAAAACCAGAATAAAAGTTTTGTTTCATTCATGTTTGCTACATTGCCCTCCCATCCTTTATCTTTTTCCATTGCTTAGGAATTTTAATAATGTGCCTCTCAGAGAATCAAAAGAATGCAAGAAAGGATTTGCAATGTTAATTCTTTCATTTTTTTTATTTAAATTTTCTTTTTCATTTGTTATACTGAAAGGAAATTTATATTTGAGACATGCCCCCCCCCATCTTCCAGTTAATTTTTTTCTATGATCTTTCTCTGCCTTCAAGTTACACATGCCTTGCACTTTTAATCACTGAGCGTTCTCCTTAAATCATGCTTTATGTATCTGCATATCATGCACCCCCCCACCCCACCCCAGAAACCTAAAGTAAGAAAATACATATCTAAACATATGACTGTTAGCCTAGCAAAAAAGAAAAGGAATTTGCACGTATACATGATGGAATTTTTGTAATATCACGTTAGTATGTACCATATCCATTATTTTCAATTAATACTGATTGAAAATTTATAAACTTTGGCTTTCTTCTACTTTTTAAAATGACCACTTCTCTCTCTCCTTCCTTTTAGTTCATATATATATGTATAATGATTAAAAAAAAAAAAAATAAATAAAAAATAAAACCTAAATCATTTATGAATTCGTCAACATTTTGTCTTTAAGAAACTTCCGCAGGACAATTAATTGGAAGAAACTATATTAAAAACAAATGCATTACATATTCAACTCTAAAGATATGTCCCGTCCGAAAGAGGGGACAAAAACCCTTTTTCAAGTCTCATACACATTAGTATGCACCTTTTTATTTTCTTCAACTCAATAATCCTGAGGAAGTCTCTTAAATGAAGATGAAACATTGATGAACTTACACATGATTTAGGTTTTTCTTTCTATATATGCATACATGAAAATAAAATTATCAGAAATTTAAAGATGTAAAATTTCTTTATAAAAACAAATAAGGAAAACTTTAATTTTCTAAAAAATTAATTTAAATTCTTATTTAGAATTCCACTTAATAAAAAAAAATCTTTATGATGTGCATACCTGTCACAGAATGTCATATTCCAAAAATCGTGTAAATTAATCAAGTATTTTTTTTTTTTAAGAAAATTAAATTTTATGACCAGCAAGACCGTAGAGCTTTCGACAACACACAAGGGATTCAAATTTGCTATAGCTGCAAAAAATTATTAATCACTAAAAAAAAAAAAAAAATCATTAAATTCGATTTTCTTATAAAGAAAAATACTTGATCAGTTTACGTGATTTTTGGAATATGACATCTTCATTTTGTGACTGGTACGTACATCATAAAGATTTTTCAGTATTTTTGCTTCTTAATTAAGTGCAATTCTAAATAAACACCATAATTTTTATGGACCAGTTAATTTTAAAGCTTCCTGCAATTTTGGGTAGTCCCTTCCTATTCGCCATCATTCTTTCATACTTTCGAAAATCCAGCTTATGCTCCTTGTTTGTTTTGTTGAATTTAAATTGAGACCTAAATTACCCCCCCCCCTTACCTCTGGCACCTGCATTTATCCTTCCAATCTTTTAACCAAAAAGCCAATAGATCATGACCCATACAAGCAATCTGGCCAACGAATACTTGTCGGTGCTGCTGCAATTTAATATTGAATCTGTTTCTTCTTCTTTGTTGCTAAAAACACAAACATTTTAAACAGAGTCAGCAAAATTGTGTCCGTGAATTTGGAGTAATTTATGCTTCCAAACAATTTAGTTTTCTGATACATCTAAAAGAGTTGAATGTTTGCCGTTTCTGTTTTGTACATAAATTTGAAAACAATTTTCTCACGGCTCATCTTATTTTGCTCTGTTTGCTAAACTTCATCTAAGACATTGACATTTGAAAACTTGGACATTTCACGAATTAAAATTTGAAGAGATCTTTTTTCCCTATTCATTGTAATTTAGAAATCTTTATGGCAAGAAGCCAGGTATATGCTTTTTAATAAAAAAAACTTTGAATATAGTCAAAGACTTAGACTGAATTTTGAGGAATCGTGTATTAATGAACTTAGAAATCTGTTTCGTAGAATTAGATCTTAAAAAAAAAAAAAAATGTAAGCAAAGACAACTGTTAGCTTTTATGATATATTGTCTTTATTGCAAAGCTCCCTTTTAAAGCCAATCCTGCAACAGATAGTGTTTTTTATACATTCATTTCATATTCATTCCTAACACTAGGCAATTTCTTGCTTTTTGAAGCCCCGTAATATCATTCCTTCTTGACTTGTTTAGATTATATCTCATAATAAACACCTGTAATACTCAATTCTGCTAAGCCTTATTTTCTTTTATACAAATATTATCATTGAAATTTGGTACTTGTCCAGAATTTCCCTGATATTAACAAAAATAAATAAAAATCTTTATGATGCAAATAACCCATGGCAGAAAATATTGTATTCCAAAAATCATATGAATTGATCAGATAATTTTATAAAGATGTTTTTTTAACTGAATCTGAGTTTTAATTATTGCCTTTGTTCTCAAGATTTCATGATATTGTCGCTGTTTGTTTAGCCACAAAATTTAATTCTTTTTATGAAATAAAACTAATTGATCAATTTGTGATTTTTGGTATAACATACACCATACAGATTTTTTCTTTACTTTTGTTTAATATGGGGGGAATTTTGGGGAAGCCTCTGAAATTATTACTGTTGTGTCATCTGCTGGTTACCTAAAATTTAAAAAAAAAAAAAACACTTCTGTAGAAGTTGTTGATTATCATTAGTTGCTTTTACTAATAATAAAAAATGTATGCATAAAATTATATTCTTAAACAAAATATATTGAGGTTCTAATAAGATCTGTCAAATCCATTTATCACCAACTCTTGACTCTGCAATAATGATATGTGATTTAGTCTTGTGGATGTATTAATGTTTAGTTGTCAGAGATGAGTCAGTCGTTTCCAATGTGGCCTTGTGCCAAAGTAACTGTTTTCTACATTTGGATTGATGGATCTTATTTTGTTTGTGAATCTTCTAGAATCAATGTTGCCGACGCTTTTATGAAACTTCTTTTCCCATCAAACTGTATTAAGTGGTGGATTCGAATGTATTCATAAAAATTTTTTTTTTCACAGACAAATTTGAAGTTGTTACTCAAAACAAGCTCATTTGAATTTTTAAAGTTCAGACAATCTTTTTTATTTCATTCTTTTGCTGTTCAATTGTTGACTTATTCTGATTGTGAAAACAAAACTTGTCAGTTTTGCAATCAAATTATAAAATTAATGAGATTTAAAACAAAAAAACTTTTATTGTCATGTTTTTCTTGATATATATACATAACATTGTTTCTTTTCACGCTGTTAAAAAAAAAAAAAAGAAAAAAGATTGTTGATATAAAACCAATGATAATGAAATGTGTTGCATAAAATAATTCTCTTCAGTGTAGAATTCAATTTAAAGATTTTTCTAACAGTTTTAGAGATGCAGATCATAGAAATATTCAAGTTGATGCATAACAGTTGGTGGGTGTTACTAATTATGCACAACAAATTTATAACTGCTTTTGTTGAATTTCTATTCTATTTGTGCTTAATCCCAGGTTGCTCAAATGACTTGGTTATGTCAAAAACAAGAAGTAACCGATTTTAATTTAGACGGACTGGAACTTTTTTTCCAGACTGAGGGTCAGAGATGACATGGGGGAGGGGGTAAACAAGTTGTCGATATATTTACATTTCATTATTTTTTTGTAAACATGATTTTAAAAAGTAAACAATTTTCTTTTATACATTCCTAAATTTAACAGAGAAAAAAAATTTTTTTTTAAATTTTGTAAAAAAACAAAAAACAAAAAACAAACCCCAAAACAGCAGGAGGATTTGTCGTGTATTAATAGTAAAAAAAAAACTGCATAATTGATTAAATGTAAAAGAAATTGCAAAATCTTTAACATTGGTATTTACACATAAGTGAGCATCATCTACATTATTTTACTAATTCAATATGAATACGAAAGTATCAACAATGTTATTATTGGCTTATATCAAAAAGATATTTAGTGACAAAATAGCTGAGATTTTCTGCAGATGTATTTAATTTCTTTCAGAAATTCTTCAAAGATAATTGTGTTTAATCACTCCAAACTTTTTAAAAATAGAATGATGTGAATCATAATTTGTGTAGAAAAGAAAAAATGCTGAGAGGATTGGCTAAGATATTGAATATTAAGACGATTTATTTAAAAGTACACATCCCTCAAACCTATTGTATAATGATTCTATCACACCCCTATTATAGTATATGCAAACTGGTATTTATTTAGAATTACACTTGATTATATAAAAAAAAAAACTTTATGTATATACTAGTCACGGAAGAAAGACATCATATTCCAAAAATTATGTCAATTGATCAAATTTTAATTTTTTTTTTTTTTTTTTAGTGATTAAGTTTTATTTTGAATACAAAAACTCTAATTGAATTATCGCCCTTGAATTTTGGCAAAACTTATGAAATTTGATTTAAAAAAACAAACAAACAAAAAACCCTACTTGGATCAATTTACATGATTTTTGGAATATGACATCTTAGTTTCGTGATGAGTATGTACATTATAAAGATTTTTCTGTATTTATTTATTTCTTTTTTAACTAAGTGTAATTCTAAATAAGCACTAACAAATTATATCTAATTTTCCAATGATATGGAATTGTACCTATTTAATGTCAACTTTACAAATTAATTAAATTATGGAAACATGTCAGATGCAGTGAAGTATCAGTGTAATAAATGTCTTATATAAACTTGATCTTCTGGAAGAAACAAAACTCGTCTGCAGATTATTATTTTTTTTCACTATTTATCATATCTTGTGTGCATGTAATAAAGAAATGGATATCAAAATAATGCATTTTAAATTTAAAAAAAAACAAACCCTATTACGTGTCGTATTGAAATTAGTAAAAATTACAATACAATGGAGTAGAAAAAGAATTACAAGAAAAAAAAATTATCAAATGCAGTTTTATCAGTTTCTACTGTGGCCAATTTCTGTATGACAAAGTGATTTATCTCCCTTGTATTTAGTTAACTTCTGCAATTCAAAATTAGAAAATGGCAGATTGAGAATATAGTGATTGTTTTATTGTTTTAGCAGATCTATGTGATCATTTTTCTTAGATTTTAACAATTTTCATATGACACATCAGTATGTAATAGTGTTTACTTAAAATGCATTTTTTTTTAATATCCAATTATAATGCACAAGCACCAAAACTTCCAATTATTTCCTCTTGTTATGTTAACTTGCAGCACTGGCCGCTCTCACCACTTTGAAATTTGTTATTGTTGAAAAACACTAAAGAGTTTCAGTTATTTGGAACTCTAAATGTTACTCCCCTTCCCCAGCATCGCTAAAGATTTTTTTTTTTCAAAAGGGTACAATTCAACACCCTTATTTATAGATGAGAATTATTATCGGCCTTATTAGCTTTTTGTCAGGCAAGTGGGGCCGCAGGAATTTCCTTAGTTAAAAAAAGTAAAGGTTTGTCTTGTTTGCATCTCAGTTTTTTCCCCCCCTTCTCATTTTTACTGTTTTTGTTTCATCCTTCATGCATTGTCACAGTTGCAGTGGAAATAATAGAGAACAAGTGGATATTTGCATTGTCTGATAATGAGCAAATAAAATAAAATTCACTGTTACCAATAAAGAACTTGTTTGTTTTATATTGAGAGAAAAATACATTAGGAATTTTATTTTGAATTGATCAATTTGAAAATATTTTTTAGAATCTATATTATATTTCTCTTTGTCAGTCTGTTCATTTCAGTTTTTCTCAGAAGCTACTGAGCCGATCTCTATGCTATTAATGATACAATACGTACAGTGTCCACATGAGAACAACGTTATGAATTGATCTTGTCCCTTCCTTATTATCTTTTAGTAATGCAATTCAGTCTAGGAGAAAAAGAACAAACAGATACAACAATATTAAAGAATAAGAAAAAAAATACCTCATTTAAAAAATTTTTTAAATGGTTTATTTATCACAGAAATCAGCTGAAGTGGAATCCTTCTTTGTTAAATGCTAGCAACAAACTGCAAAATAAAAATGTAAGAGCTTTTATTACATTATAAGATAAAAGAAAATCAAATTTTAAATTTAACAAAAAGATTACTTGAATGCAAAGTGGACAAGAATTCATTTTTAAAATCAGGAGGAATGAAGGGGATATTGAATTAGGAAGGATGACAGTACAGGTGAGAGGGAGAAATAAATAAAGACACCACCTCCACTTTATTCAGAAAAAAAAAAAAAAATTCACAAACCTTAAAAAATCATCCATATCCAAATTTCGTGCTCGTTTTAATTCAAATCCGGATGTCATTAAAATCTGTGTTATTTTTTCTTTTACATTGAAATCTTTCTCAATCGTCTAAAATTAATAAAAGAGATAAAGAGTCGTCAATATTTCTTTTGGAATATGTGATATAACAAGGGAAAATGCACAATTTATTAAAAAAGAAGTGAAGCATGCATAGTCCCCCATGAGTGCACAGTGAACGAGGCATAAAAAAAAAGTAATTTTTTTTTTATGCCTCGTTCACTGTGCATGCTTCACTTGTTTTTAAGTTCAACATTTAGCCCCAATGTATGTTAAATCCTGGTGAAAATGACCAAACGGTGCAGTTTTAGGCCTTAATATATGTAAATTTGGGTTCTGCACCATGCAAAAAAAAGATGCCAAAGTCCATCATTTGCCTCCCCCCCTCCTCCATTTAGCCCGAAAAGTCCCCAAGGCCTTTACATATTTAAATTTAAGTTCAGTACCATGCAAAACTGCTAAATCGACATACACAGAAAATTTTGGCAAATATGGTCAAATAGTCCCTAATCAGAGTTTTCCCGGAAAATCTGTTCTGTTACCTTTTTACTTGTATGTTAAATGTTTGTGCACAATTTCAAAATATTTCAAGGCGTAGTTATTGGCAAAAGTGCAGACAGACAAACGGAAAAGGGCGAATTTACAGATCCACTCTCCTTTTGTCAGGGGGACCAAAAATGATGCTATTTACCTCCCTTTGGAACTCTTCGGTGTTTTTTAAGGTAAATATTTTATTTTTGTTAATTTTTTCTACGTTGTAGAGACCATTGGTTTGCCTTAAAACTATTGATATTAAAAATTTCGAATTTCGCTATTATAGGTTAGTTGCACCGATGTTCCTATTAAAGTGATCATGGTACTCCAGACTCCACAATTTTCAGAAAATGGAACACAGTATTTCCTTTTAAAAAGATGAACTGAAGACAACTACAATTAACTTTGTATTCAGTGTGTATGTTTTTTTTTTTTTGGATGGAGTGAAACTAAACTTTGTTGGAAATTAGCACATGCTTATTAAAGACAATTCAAGTATGTGTTACACACTATTTTAAGATATTAAATTACAAGCAGAATCCGTGGAAATTCTACAAATTGAGAAATATATTTAATCAACAAATGTTTTTCTAGAAGTGTAAGCCATGTTTAGTTTCGGAACAGTTTCCGATGGTTTGTTGTTCTACACAAGTCATGGGAGGTGACTGGTTCGCAGTAGACAGTTCTCGAGTTGGAATCTACAGAGCAAAAGATTCTTCCCGTGTTGACACAAAGAAAACATATGCGAAATTGCTACAGAAAGGTTTAATATTTATGGAGCAATTCTGGTTTCTGATTGGTTGGTAGCAGAACGTGAATTAATTTGATTCGTCAGTTCCTAGCAGCATCGTTTATAAACAGAATCTCCTGACTGTGCGGGATCATACCTCATTATACTCAAAAATATTGTAACAGTGTTGGTGAAACTGATATTTTTCTAGATAGTGCGAAAAATTACTTGTTTTCCTGGACAGAAAAACCAATAACACACAGCAATGCATACCGACATGACACTCATATGAACTGATTAAAAATAAACTAAGATGAGAATGTACAAAATGTATGCAATTTTTTTTTTCAATTTTGACCCATTTTTGACTCCCTAAAAACTATTTTAACCGGCTAAAGAAACATAAAAGTATGATCCATAAAAAAATCCAATCATTTGAGGCGCCGCTCTGTGATTTTTAGTTTTGGAAGAAATAGAGTTTGAAAATATGGAGACAGATAACCTTTTATATATTAGATTTTAAATATAGGACTGAACCAAATGACAAATTAATACTCAATTATTGTGCTACATAATTCAATACAAATAATAAAATTATATTGTAAAAGGCAATGTTTAATTTACTCCTTCAGTCCAGCATCTCTTGGCAAACAATGTTTTTTTTTTTTTTTTTGTTTTTACCATGTTTCTTTCGAATGTTCCCATTTTTTATGTAATGTTTCATTGATTTCTGTTTTTGGTGAGAACCGCTGCATGTTGAAATTACTTTTTTTTTTTTTTTTTTTTTTTTTTTTTTTTTTTTTTTTACAGTGATCACCACTTATCAAGGCCCGGAAGCCACTCAGGGATAAGGGTTATTGCAAGTACATTACGTTAGTGAGGAGATTTGATGAAGTGTTTACTTAAGGGGGCGGTTCATTAGGAATTTGTTAACGTTGGACTTGAACACATCCAAGTTGTAGTCCGGTGGGAAGCAGGCAGACGGAACAGAGTTCCACAGGCGTGCAGTTTGAGTTCCTTTCTCACACCATAACAACAATGATCATATATTATTATAATAATATTCAAAAACAAAGCTACATCAAAGGGGGGATCACTTATTCTTGTCCAGAGTTACGAAATTGATTTTTTTTAAAGCCGTTTGGCCTTCAAAACTTGTATTTGGCCTTTTTCAAAGCCTATCATACGGATTAACTAAGGAAAGAACAAGCAGAATATTATACAGATGAAACTTAAAAGTTAAAACTTAAAAACTATCCAAGATGCATTCAGGGAATATGATATAAGGTTTTTGTAACCCTAAACAGATCATGGTAAAAATAAATAAACAAATGGGAGGTGTAGGAAAATTAATTTCGTTCTCACTGATAATTGTTCCAAACACAACATTGAAATTAGGTCAAACAATGTCAGCTGGTGATGTCTTCCTTTTTATTATATTGATCTAGTTGAGAGAGAAGGGGGGGGGGGGTAAAAGTGTGTTAAGTAATGTGTTGATAGAAAAGATTTAATTGAAAAATTTTATTTTGGAGTAATGTCAGGTGGTACCCCTGCAAGATATAAGCAACATTCGTTTAATTATGTTAATTGAAAACAATTGCTTACATTAAAAAAAAAATTTGAAACAACAAATTAAAAAATGAAATTACTAACCTTGTTCTTCATTGAACTGTATAATTTGTAATTCTTTTCAAGCACTTCAAGAACTGAATTCAACCTGAAAAAAGAAAATTATATCTCATAAACTGTACCTCTGAATCTTTACTTTAGCTTTTTTTTTTTTTTTTAAATCACAAATATTCATTTTTTAATGAAGAGCTTTTTAAAATGCTAAAAAAAAAACAAAAAACAAAATCTTAATTTCTTGTTTCAAAATAATTTGGCTATGAAAACCAAGTTTCCATTTCTTTTATACATTCATAGTCATTAAAAAAATTTTTTTTTATTTATTTTTTTTATTTATAGTCAATATCAGCGAACCATGAATTCACCACTGACTATAAGCCTGTGCAAAGGAGTACCTGCTCCCTACCCGAAAATGGGTCTACCTGTAGGCTATGGGTGCCTTAGGACGTGATATCCTAGTGGCTGAGCTATTCTTCCACTTTGACCCTTACTTTAGCTAAGCAGGATATCAGAGAGACTCGACCCAATCAATCAGCTGGTGACTTTATGTTCTGGTATCTATAAGAGTAGATAGAAGGCGATGGCTAATCATATTAAAAACAAAGATTACCAATTCAAGAGAAATGTCTTATTTTGAAAGAGTAATGTTGGATCTATGAGATCACCACCGAAAAACGTCAAAGGGAGGAAGACATTCTCAACTGCATCAGCTCACAACACCTACTGTGAGTTTTATTGCAGCTCTCATCTCAAAATAAGGCTAAACACCAAAGTCAGAATCTACCAAGCCTTCGTCCGCACCATTCTCTTTTATTTGGCCCGTACAGGCAAGAGACCTATGCAAACTAGAGTTATTCAACCATCACTGCCTATGTCGCATCATCCATATCCTCTGGCAAGTTTGTCTACAACAGTACAATTTGCACTTACTGTAAGATCAACTCCCTCCAAAACTCTCTCCGTGCCAGATGCCTTTGTTGGTTCAGCCATGCTCTTCAAATGAAACCCAGGTGACTTTATTTGTGAAGTCATCGATCCAGCACTGTAATAAGGCTGGAAGAAACATTGCGGTGACCAACTCAAAACCTGGTTCAGGATAGTGAAGCAGGATATTGAACTGATTCTGGGTCCTCACCTTTTCAGGGTCTGTAGCTGGAACCGCAAATGGCTTACACTCATAATGGAAGCAGCCTTGAATCGCCATGTTTGGTCAGCCAGTATTTGGGATGTAATGAACTTATTGGAAAGAGCTGAGCCAACCAATCCAGGGTGAAGGTCATGACATGACATCTATGAGATTTCCTTTAAAGATTAATGTTTTTTCAAGAATAGTGTTTTCTGAAAGGGTTAGTCGAGGTATTTATGTCAACGGAGCATTCATCAGAGCACATTCCATTAAAGTACTTGTAAAATAGGCACAGGAATGCAACATTCTGGGGATTGAACAGGGGGTGGAGCTTGGTTGATAATGCAGAACCTATTAGATTCTTTTTTGAACTTTGTCTAAGAAGGAGAGACTAGTGTACCAACCCAGGTGTGGCATATATACCTCATGCATGGGCAAACGGTAGCTTTGTAGAGATTGTCAGGTGAGTACTTTTCTAGCACAGTAGAGAAAGCCCGTCCTCTTTGCAAACATCTTGGTAATGTCTTCAATGTATTTGTTCCCATTCTTTAGACAAACACTTGAAAATGTTCAATTTTCACATTCTGTGCTTTGCAGTTGGAGATTAAATCCCAAACACCAGCAACTCAGTTCAATTTTCATTATTTTTTATAACACATTTCAGTTGTTTGAGAGAAAAATAAAAATAAAAACAACAGTTTTGAAAGATAAAATTTGTATTTAGTGTTGACTTACCTAAATGCACCACCAAGTGTTTTATTCTTTCTTGAAAAACAGATTTTGATCATGGCATCCCATTCCTGGAAGAAGAAGAACAATATTGAAATAGCAAACTGCATAGAGGGGAGGGGGGAGGGAATTTTTGTATTGTAAAGCGTTTAAGATAATTTATAATCTTTCTTTCTGTCTCAAAATTATATCATTACAAGATGAGGATGAAGGATAAGTGAAAGAGGGGAAGGAGTGGTGTCTTCACCTATCTCAGTGTAATAGCAAACAAAAAGTTAGGCTTTGAGTTGCCCTTGACTATGGTCAATGTATTATAAAGTGTACATTTAAGTTGTAGTTATCTTAGAAGAAAGAAGTAACATGTTCGATGGAAAAGTTGACGAGGATGAAAAGGAAATGGCAGAATAAAATCGAGAATTGGAAAAAAGTGTTATACTGTTTTTTTTATGTCTCTGGTATGTGAGAATTGAACCTTGGTCTCCCGATCCATTAGCAAACATTCTTTCATTCATTCATTCATTCATCTGGGCAGGAGCCGCTAAAAACAGCCTATCCTGCCTTGACAGAGTACAAAATAGACTTTGTGGTTTAGTGGGGGATGCCCTTTTCTCTTCCCTGCAACCTCTCTCCCACAGAAGAGACGTTGCGAGCCTGTCTTTGTTTTATTGTTATTTCCATGGCAGATGCTCGTCTGAGCTCCAATCCCTCATCCCCCCTCGCCAATCTTTCACGAGAAACACCCGTCTGGCTGAAACTACTGTCAATAATTTTCCCCACTCTTTATCTGTGCCTAAATCCAAACATAGATTCCATGAGCAAAGCTTCTTTCTTAGAACTGCACGCCAGTGGAACTCTCTGCCGCTTGCCTGTTTCCCACCTGACTACAACTTGGATGTCTTCAAGTCCAACATAAACAAACTCCTGACAAACCGCCCCCTTAAGGAAGACACTCTATCAAAACCCCCAATACTAATGATTACTATAATACTATCTCATTGATTACTGTACACGTAATAACCCTTATCCCTAAGTGGCCTTCGGGCCTTGATAAGTGGTGGCCTTCGGGCCTTGATAAGTGGTGACCTCCATGTAAAAAAAAAAAAAAAAAAAATGGATAGGAATAAAGTTAGTCAGTAAAGAGAGAGAGAGAGAGAGAGAGAGAGATTTGAATATTAAATTTATTTCTGATTTATCAAATGTCATCATTTGCATGATTTTTTTATCATTTATTTTACCGTTATGATTAAACATCTGTTAATCTTTTAAACTTTTGCACTGTGCAGATGGATTATTTTTGCAAATTCATTGAAAACCATTCATCTTTAAAATAACAAACAGATTTTTTTTAAAGAAAAATCAAATTTATTTGATTTAGAATAATTCACAATTAATTTAATTTTCATGAAATTTTTTTTTTTTTAAAGATTAGAAACAAATGCTTTTTTTTTGTCTGTTGATAAGTTTTTGTTGTTTTTTAATCTAATTGGATACATAACAAGAAACATTTTAAAACCATAATAATAAAAAGAAAAAGAATTATTTTTTTTTAACAAACCTGAAAATTGATTGGTGGTGGAGGATTTTTAGGTTCTATCCTTACAACGCAAGATTCTACTTTTGGAGGAGGACGAAAATTATTTTTCCCAACCTGTGTAAAAAAAAATAAAAAAATATATATACACAGTATATATCAACTTAATATTGTTACATTGTGTAAGAAAATAATTGACTTAACTTTGAATAAGTTTAAATTAAACATTAGTAATTAAAATAAAAAATATATAATCAATATACCCGTGTCACAGACAAATTTATTTTCCAGTTGTATAAATTTCTGACGTTTGGAACTCAAACTTTTGAAAGACATTTTTATGCACAATTTTGTGAAGTCTTTCTCCCACAAGAACTAGAAGAAATGGTAATCTCTGGGCAAAACGTTTGGTGAATCAGACAGAATTTTATAGTTCAATTTGTTAATCTTTGACAAACTGATATGCAAGATGTGTGGTAAGGCAGGATTGGGACTTTCCTGTTGATCATTGGCAGACACATCTTGGTGATGTTAACAATATTTCTCTGTTGTCACCATTAGTTGTGGTGGATTCATGCTCCTGTATAACACCAAACAGTGACTATTGCCTTTCGATGCTTCAGTGTTCCACCATGATCCAATGACTGAGATGATTGTAGCCAATTATTATGAAATATTATGGTAAATAATATATGCTTCCTCTGATCGCATGTTTTTGCTAGTATTTAGGCACATAATTTCTATGTCTGCATTTGAAATAAGTTTGTCTCATCTAAACATAGCAATATAATAGATTTTTGATATTTGAAAACAAATTGCTTTAATACACTCATTAAATATTAGTATTGCATTGTTAGAAATGTTAAATGTATTGTTCATAACTCTGAATCGTGAATTCAATATTGCTGACCGACTATGAAGAAATCCTTGTTTCTCTTGGAGAACTTGGTTTTATGTAAGATGCATGTAAAAGATTTCTTTGGTTATTTTTTTGCTCAAGGATTTTCTTCCAAATAAGATTCTTTGTCTTCTGATGAGCTACATAAATGAAAAATTAAAAATCCTGGTAATTATATGCTTATTTCTGTGTATGAAATAATCAAGTTATGCTGAATTGTTTTTGAATTTGGGTAAGAAAAAATATTAATAAAGACTTAATCACTGGAATTTAACATAACATTGCTAACATTGTTGCCTGTCTAGCCGCACAGATGAGCAAAACAGTACTGTATGTGGATGACTATAATGCTCCCTATCTTGGGTTGAGCATATTGAGAAGTGATATACAAACTGCCATTAGTATATTAAGCAATGCTCTTTGTGTAAAGAAATCAGATTAGGCATTTAAACATATCAAAACATCATTAATTCACTAACTGCACAGCAGCAGCCGAATAGCACAAAGAAGCCTTGACTCTCGTTTGGGTGGTCGGGTTTCGATCCTGGCTTAAGGTAGTTGCCTGTTTAGCTGCACTGATGAGTTGTGATACAGCAAAACAGTACTATATGTGGATGAATATATATATATATATATATATATTGGTATCTTCTCTTTTGCAAAGGAGATGATATTCTCGAAACATTAAGACCTCCACCGTACTGGTTATATCAAATAGTAAGTTCATATATACTGATTTGTATTTTGTATTATGATTATCTAGAAAAAAAAAAAGGATATACAAAGTTAATAAGTATGGTTGTATAACTGAATAACATGCCAGACCAATACAACAGCCGGTTCCCTGCATTGCTACAGTCTTCTTATACACCTCCATATACAGGGTGACCAAAAAAAAACAAAAGCTAAATGGAGGCCATCTGGAACATATGCTGTAGAATGGAGAAAAAAAGGCCAAAGACCCTAGTGTTTTGATGTGATGTTTTGAATATAATAAACTAGTTATGACCAAAGTTTCATTTCATTCAGACAAAACACTAAGAAACGGGGCCTAATTAGAGTTGGGGCTCGTTTTTTTTGGTCACCCTGTATATCTATTTATATATCTATAAAAGTGAAAATGTCTGTCTGTGTGTGTGTGTGTGTGTGTACATTTCCCTATGCAATAACTGTACAGACTCGAAATTTGATATACAGCATACTGAGATTTGGGAAAATTGATGTGATCGGTTTTCGGCCAGAAATTTGGCGATTAAAGGGTCAAATTTCAATGATTTGACCTTTGAGAACTCTACCAAACTCCTCTGACAATTTTCTGTCTAAACACTTGAAATTTTAGATATAGCTTCATTGTACATGGATCTAACTTAATAACTCAAATTAGAGCCCAAAAAATTTTAAGGGGTCATAATAGGGGTCAAAGTTAAAAAAAATTGACCACTTTTTTTTTTGCTCAACATAATCTCCAAATACCTGGGCAACGCCGGGCACCCATGCTAGTATATATATATATATATATATATATATGGAAGTGTTGATTCTGTGGATATATGCTACTCTGTTCTAAAGAGAAGGTATGTCTGAAAAGATGGTTTTATGAAAACAGAGCAGATACTACACTATCCCCACCCAAAAAGGTGAAGGCAATGCCTGGGAGAATAATATAACAGCTACTACTCCCCCCCCCCCAATACCTGGGAAGATGATATAACAAAGATATTACCACCCCCCACACACATACAAATGGAAACGGTAATGCCTGGGAGGATATTATCATGGCGACACAAAATTCTACAGCATCCTCTCATGAATGTAGCATTAAAAGATAGTACATTAATAAAAGTAATAGTCCAGCATCAGCTCCAGACAGACAAATACCAAATCTTCTTTAATAATAGATTTGTAAACATCAGAAACAAAAAGACAAAGCTCTAAATAAAAAGAAACAAGAGAAGATCACTCAAACTTAAAAATGAACGAAGCGAAACAATTACCTTCATCAAATGTTGAACATTAGCAAGAAGTTGTGTGTTAACTGATAGACGACAATATAATTTGCTGCCGGGTGTTGCCACTAGACGATCACCAAATTCTTTTTGAAACATAAGCACGGCAGATCTGAAAGAGAAAAATAAGAAAAAGAAATAAAATAAAATTTGGATATGTGACAAAAATGACTAAATAAGTATGGTTATATAACTGAATATTCATTTGTCATGGCCGAACATGTTCTTTTTATTCTTTGCTTTTGTTTTTTCCATTTGTTTTTCCTTCAGTGGAATTTCTCAGAAATCAAGGGGACTCCTACACTTGAACTCTATGAGACACATAGCTATTCGAATGTTCCATAAAAGTTGATTATCTCTCAAACACTAAGCTAGTAAAGAAGTTCAGAACATAATTTTCCTCTCCCCAGTTGACCATTTTAGTATATTATAGTATATGTCTTTCTTGTAGTCTCTTGGTCTTACTGGATTCCAGGAGAATAATTCATCTAGTCTGGTAAAGTATTCAGCTCCGTGCTGTTACTCTCGAGTTAACATCACTTGAAAAAGGTGCACCATACCTTGTAAAAGCCAGTGTGGGTTAGCCATACCGAGGAAATCTTATTTGGGCTGTGAATAATGTGATTTTGAATATTTGATCAAAGTTTACTTTTTATGAAAAGTATCATGCCAAGTTGTCCTGACAAACTCCCATAACAAAGAGACCTTAAACACTCGGGGATAGTGTCTAGTAGGCATTCAAGCTCTCTCCTTTTCTCAAATAGTATAAGATGTGAGTAGCCAATATGAAACAGGACTGCTGATAAACATACCACAAACTCATTGAAAATCTAAACAAGCCTTTTTTGTGATAAAAAAACAAAAACAAACAAAAAAAGAAAACTCTAGAAAAGGCATGAAGCCATTTATACAGGTAACTGGGAGTTGCCTGTGAATTTAATATTCCCTTGACACTTCCTCTTTTAGAGGAAGCCAGTCCATCCTGCCTAGAGTGAATGCCGTACAACAAACATATACCAAATGAAGCCACTTGATGTAAGAAGCAAACAAGAATAAAAGATGATTATTGCAACAACGGAAGGTTTCTATTAGACTAAGGCCATAGGCAGGAGGAAAACAGTCAGCAGGAAGAGAGGTTTTTTTTTGGTTTTTTTTTGTTAATTTTTTATTTTTATTTTTTTTTTTTTACAAGGGAATCACCACTTATCAAGGCCCAGAAGCCACTCGAGGATAAGGGTTAAAGAGTGCACAGTGGTCAAAAGGACACTATAGTAATCGTTAGAAGTGTAAATTTGGTAAATTGGATTACTTAAGGGGAACGGCTCATCAAGAACTTGTTTACATTGGACTTGAAGACGGCCATATTGTAGTCAGCTGGAAAGCAAGTATTGATAGTGTTTTCAGCCAGACGAGTGTTTCTCCTGAATGCTTGGCAAGGGGGAGTTTTTAGAGAGAAGCTACTGGAATAGGAAGCTGTATTACAATGGAGTATCAAAACAGCGAACTGATGGAGACCACTAGATCAGCATGTTAAACAAGCTGGAACAAAGAAAGCAGGGATTAGATCAGATAACTCTGAAGAATACATGCCACAATAGTATTTATAGAAACGTCTGAGACTAGCAACACCATGTCTGTGAGAGAGAGGATGCAGGAAAAAAGAATGAAACAAATCAAATTACATATGTTTCTGCACCTTATGTGTAAGTAATACATAGTAAAAACACATTGAAAATAATTGAAGAACTGTTTAATTAGTGAAATATCAATCTTGGTAAACTAGAAAATCAAAATTAAGAAGAAAACATCAAATGTTTATGTGGAATGAAGGAGATAAGAAGTTATTCTTTGATGTAACAAAATCTCTAACCCAATCATGAATCGTTTGAAAGTTTGTTCTTCATAGTAAAATTAACAGTTTAAGATTTCAGAGAGAACTGTCATAAGAGTGGAAAGGAAGGCAAGACAAGGTGGAGAGAAGAAAAAGAGAAAAACAGGGAAAGAAAAAGAGAAAAGGAGAGTAAGAGAAATAAAATTCAGTCAAATAAGGTTGATCACTTTGCTAGTCTTTTTGGGGACAATTTTCTTGATGATTTGGGTGCTGTCCTTCCCAATTTTTCTTGGAAAACTGACCAATCTCTTCACTATGTAATTATTAGTGTTGGGATGATTACTTGGAATCAGAAAATGTGTGCCTTTACTCTGATGCCAAAAACTGTCTTTTTTTTTTTTATTTGATTTTTGTTGTGGCCTTATTTTATGGGTTCACAATATCAAACAGGAGAGTCTGTAAAGTCATGTCAACGATTAGGCTGGCATGGAATCTCTGATTAGAGAGTCCAAAATGGCTGCCTTTCACAGCGATGGGAGAGTCCATGTGAAGACAGGAATAGGGGTGTCAGTTACCCCAGAACAATTTTGTTTAAAATCAAATCTTTCACTGTTGGTAGTAATGTTAGAATAGTAAATATTTATTGCCTTTAAACTACTAATAAAACTAAAATCTATAAATCACCCTCCCACAAGTGTGTTTTACCTGCTTTGGTAATAACTGGCCGTATTTTCCTTGCAAACATTACTTCCGCTGGAGACATCTGGGATGGTGTGTTTTCGTTGGGCGTTATGCGGTACACCTGAAGAAATTGTTGTAGGGCTTTTTCGGATGGCATGTCCTTAGCCTTCTTCAAAGCTCTCTTCAGTGTGTCCACAAATCTTTCCGCCTGGCCGTTTGACCTGGGGTGGTATGTCGGAGTTGTAATGTGGTCCACTTGGAAGTCTCTAATGAACTCTTTAAAGTCCCCGGACGTAAACTGAGTGCCGTTATCTGACACTAAACAGTCGACCACTCCGAATCGTGCAAATAACTCATGAAGAGGTTTTATGGTGAAGTCCGTAGTTGGGCTCTTACATCTAAAAACTTCAGGCCACTTGGAAAAACTGTCCACTATTATAAGGTAGTAGTGTCCATCAAGTGGTCCTGCATAGTCCACATGTATTCGTGACCATGGATAGTCGGTTTTGGGCCATGGACTGAATTGAATAGGTGGTGCTTTCGCAGCTAGAGCACATCCTCTGCATGATTTCACTTTTTCTTCAATGTCTTTGTCCATGCTTTTCCAGTACACGTATGAACGCATGAGGCTCTTCATTCTGGTGGCGCCAGGGTGTCCTGTGTGAAAATCCTTGAGGATTTTTTTATGTAGGGTCGCTGGAATAACTACTCTATCTCTGTATAGTAGAACCTGGTCGCACACTGAGAAAGCTTCTGCTACTTGTTCATCCGATTCCAGTTTTGCTTTGGTTTCTTTTATAAAATCGTCACTCTCGGCTTCTTTTCTTGTCGTCTAGGGTAACCGGAAGTTCTTTCACTGTGTTACATAGAATCAAACTGTAGTCCTTCTCTGATTGAAGTGATGCGATAACAGAATCCTCAAGCGGTTCTCCAGTTTTTGGTACCAACCGGGATAGGCCGTCAGCATGTCCTAACTTCTTTGATGGTAGAAACTCCATTTTGAAGTCGTAATTGAGTAGGATTGTTCCCCATCTTTGCAGTCTGTTTGCCGTATGTGTAGGCAATCCTTTTCTTGAACCAAAGATAGCGATGAGTGGCTTATGGTCCGTTTGAAGCTTAAAATGTCTTCCATGTAAAAATCTATTGAATTTAGTCACAGCGAAAATAATACTTAGAGATTCTTTCTCTATTTGGGAATAATTCTTTTCTGCCGGTAGTAGGGTTCTAGACGCATGTGCTATTGGTTTCGTTGAACCATCAGGCATTTTATGTAGGATGCATGCGCCGATTCCATATGCGCTAGCGTCACTAGCGACGATTATGTCCAGTTTCGGATTATAATGGGTCAGGAACAGTTCTGATGTGAGCACGTTTTTTAGCTTTTCGAATGCAGTCTGGCATTCTGTGGTCCAATCCCAAACTTTGTCCTTCCTAAGTAGCTCGTTTATGGGTGCACGTAAAGTATGCAGGTTTGGAATAAAAGCTTGATAATAGTTGGCTAAGCCTAAGAAACTTTGCAAAGTTGTTAAGTCATGTGGCTCAGGCATATTTCTTATCGCTGTGGACCTTTCAGGATCAGGCCGTCTACCATTCTTGTCTATTATCTGACCAAGGTATTTAATTTGGTTGAGGAAAAATTCGCATTTGGTGTCTTTCAGTGTGAAGCCATACTCACTTATTTTTTCAAATACCCGAAAAACATGTCTTTTATGTTCTTCTATAGATTCACTTTTTACTAGAATGTCATCTAGGTATCCTATAGAAAAATCAAAGCCGCTCAACATAGTGTCGATTATTTGCTGAAAGATAACCGGGGCGACCTTGATCTCGAAAGCTAACCTATTAAACTTGAACAGTCCCCTGTGGGTGGTAATACACAAGAGTCTGGAGCTTTCTTCTTCCACGGGAATTTGTAGATATGCTTCGCTTAAATCTAGTTTTGAGAAAATTCTTCCTCCATTGAGTTTCGTAAATACTTCCTCGGGGCTAGGTAGAGGGTAGTGGTGATCCCTTAGTGCTGCATTCAACCCTGTCGAGAAGTCTGCGCAGACTCTAATATCCATTGATTTTTTCTTTACGTATACAGTGGGGGCAGCCCACTCACTGTAGTCGACTTGGGTCAGTATTCCTGCCTTGACGAGTCTATCTAGCTCCTTGTCAATTTATTGTATGGAGGCAAATGGTATGCTGTGTTTCTTTTTAAAAACCGGGGTGATGTTATCTTTTAATTCGAACTTCGCCTTCATTTTTGTGCAGCAGCCTAATTTGCCCGAAAAAAACATTAGGAAATGACTCCATCAAGTCTTCCTTAAGTTTTTTTGCTTCGGCTGTAGGGCTGTCTATTTTCTGACAAAAATCGCTCATGGGCGAGTCCCAGAGTTCAAATTGTTGAATCCAGTCTGTCCCGAAAAGCTTATTTGATTTCTTTAACACAAACATTTTTAGTGTTAAAGTTTTGCCCTTCAATGTTACATTTGTAGTGACTTCGCCTTCAAACCTAATGCGTTCTCCCGTTACCGAGTGAGCCACTCTGTTGGTTTGTCTCATTTTTGGTTTGCCAATTTTACACCAAGTATTATAGTTTATTATGGACAAATCTGAGCCACTGTCAAGTTGAAGCTTTACGTTTTTGTACCCGATTTTGACTATTACGTACTTCCGTACATTTTCATCTTTCCCTAGAATTCTCGTCGTTTTGACGTAACTTTTGCGAGGTCCTTTTACTCTGCAATGCGAGGCTTTGTGGCCATTGCGTCTGCATAGATCGCATTTACGGGACCGGTAAGGACAATCTTTCTGCCAGTGGAGTTCTCCACATCCTCGGCATGGGTAACGTGGTAAATCAGGCTTATTTTGGTATGTTTCCTGAGTATTGCGTTTGGTTTTCACTTGACTTTTTGGGAAGAACGGTTTTTTATTTTGTACTTTCTTGATGTATGATACATTTGCCTCTTCTATATTTCTGGAGTCCTGTTTCTCAGAAATAATTCTTTGGCATTCCTCAGCCAATTTTTGAAGGGTAATGTCCGGTTCCTTTTCGATTGTGTTCAATGCCCTGCGTCTGATTTCAGCGTCCTTGGTTGAGACTAAACCTTGAATAAAAATCAAGACCTTGAAATTGTCGGCGTTAACAAAGATAATTTAAAATTATCACAATGCCTGTTCACGACTGGCGCAAATGTTGTGTAGTCTTTGTCTTCTTTGCGAGTCAGGTTTATACATTTCCATCTCTTATGGAATAAACTAGTTTTTGGGCAGTATAACTCCATTAAGGATTTTACAGCCTCGTCAAATGACAATTCGTTCGTCTGTTTTGGCAGTATATAGTCCACGAACTTACTATGTTCCATGGCTCCCAATTTTTGTAGGAAGAGACGAACCTTCATCTGCTTGCTACAAGTTTTACAATCAATTCTGAACACGTCGTTGAATCTGCGGAAATAGGCTTCAAAAGTTAATTCTTCATCAGGCCGGTACTGAAAAGTTTCCAACGCTGACCAGATTCCAGATTGCAGTTTGGGAAAAAACATCCTTGTTTGACTCTCTACTGTCTTTTTTAGATATAACCTTAGATAATATTTCCAACTTTCTCTTTGCTTGTTCTTGCATTTCAAGTATTTGGGCATTAAATTGTTTTCTTTCTTCTTCTCTTTCTTCTTCTCTTCGTTTTCTTTCTTCTCTTTCTTCGAACCTTTCTGCTTCTCTTTGTCGTTTTTCCTCCTCCATTTGCTTTCTTTCTTATTCTCTTTGCTTTTGTATTTCGGAGAACTGAGTTTGCTGCAACCGTATCATAGCAGCTATTTGTTTTGAAAGTTCTTCCATGTTGAAAAATAACTAGTCTCCGAATTTCTAGGTCTGAGAAATTTCACCAAGAAAAAAAACAATTTTATGAAGATGATATATGAAATAAATATTCACACATGAGGAGGGACAGAAGGAAAAGAAAAAAAAAAGTTCCGTGTTGTATCTTAGTAGAAAATGTAATAAGACACTTAAAAAGTTTTTGTTTAATTTCCATGAAAGGAAAAAAAAAATATAGTGAATAACTGTACTATTTGTTGAAGTCAGAGAATTTTGCCAACATCAAAAGTATTTAAGAAATATCAGAGAGAGAAAAAAAAAATCTTTTAAAGTTACCGTTTTTTTTTTTTTTTTTTGAAGTCCATAAACTTTTTTAGTTTCGACTTTCAGTATTTTTCTAATTTCCTTTTGTTGTTGTTGTTGCTGAAATATTTTCCTTTTATAGAGTTGTATTTTTACAATCCTCGAATATGCTTTTATGGTCAGTACATATCCACATTGGCACGTTGGTAGAACTTGTTTCAATAAATAATTGTGGGTTAGATGCAAGTGTCCTATGTAGAGTCGGTTTAATGACTTTTCTGTTTCTGTTTTTATTTTTCTCGTTCACCGTAACAGAGAAAAAAAAATGGTTGCTTGCCAGCTAACCACACGTGTGTTCAAAAATACAAAAGCGTAAATTCAAGTTCACCAATAACTTTTTTTTTTCCAGCATAGAATGTAATCTATTTCGTTTTAAAACAAGAAATTGATTAGGACAGCAATATACATTTTTTTCTACTCACAGTTTTGGTTTGGCGATAACTTTCTTTTTTTTTTCTTGTTGTTGAAAAAAAGAAGTAAACTTGTTGAACTTTTCAAAGCTGGTAGAAAAATTTAAAGTTGAGTCAGAAAAATAGGAAAATAGACGTTTTTGATTATTAGTCCAAAGGAAAGGGTCCTTGTGAGGTTTTTTCATTCCTACGTCGCCAGATGTTGTGACCTTATTTTATGGGTTCACAATATCAAACAGGAGAGTCTGTAAAGTCATGTCAACGATTAGGCTGGCATGGAATCTCTGATTAGAGAGTCCAAAATGGCTGCCTTTCACAGCGATGGGAGAGTCCATGTGAAGACAGGAATAGGGATGTCAGTTACCCCAGAACAATTTTGTTTAAAATCAAATCTTTCACTGTTGGTAGTAATGTTAGAATAGTAAATATTTATTGCCTTTAAACTACTAATAAAACTAAAATCTATAAATCACCCTCCCACAAGTGTATTTTTTATATTTGAGAAAATATCCGCACATTTAATGTGTGTTTTTACAGTAATCGGGGGGGGGGGGGATAACAACTCCATAGTTAAATGTTTTGAGATTTATAAAGAACTGGTAATTGTATCGGCATTGGGAAAAATATTGAAATCGCCCCATCACTAGTAATTATCACTCCAAAGATGGTTTCTAGAGTATTTTCTGGTCTTGATTTAATTTCAGTCCTGATTTAACTCCTATTATTCTCAAATGTTGTGCTCCTGAACTTTCTTCTATCCTCTCAAAATTATTGAATTCTGTTTCTCTTGTTGGAAGAAGTTCTATGCTGCCCTTTTGTCACAAAATGCTGGTGATTGGTCTGACCCAAGTAAATATTGTCCTGTTAGCCTCCTCTCTGTTATTAGCAAAGTTTTTGAAAGTTTGGTCAACGGCAGACTTGTTCATTTCCTGGAAAGTCTCAACCTCTTTAATGATGTTCAGTATGGTTTTCATTCAACAGTTGATCTTTTAACTATTGTAAGTGGATCTGTCAATTTATCAATAATTCAGAAGAGGGAAGGACCATTGCACTTGACATTTTGAAGATGCTTTGAGTTTCTACAAACTTCAGGGTTATGGTATTGGTGATAAGGTTCTTGATATTGTTGGGTCTTTCCTTTCTGTTTGAGGTTTGCAAGTAATTATGGCTGGTGTCTTTTTTCTGATAATACCAATGTTCCTTGAGGCTCCATTCTGGACCCAACAGCGTTTCTTCTCTATGTTAGTGATCTTCCAGAAAGTATTAATTGAAAATTGTCATCTGTGCTGATGATGCCACTCTGTTCTGGTGTTGCTTTTCACCCATTTCCTTCGGTTGAGGTGTGCAGTGGAGGTTGGCTTGGGTTCAGTTGTAGATTGGGGTATGAAATCACTAATTTTGTTTGTTCTGTGAAAACTCGTTTTGCATATTTTGATTGTAGGCATGTCCCTTTTCCTCCTGGGATTCTCATGAATGGCTCGGTTCTTGAAGAGAAATTGACTCTGAAGCTTCCTAGTCTTTCTTTCTTATCAGGTCTTTCTTTCTTATGTTTTGAATTCATTGCTCTTTGTTTCTTGTGATGGCTGGTTCTTGCTATGACTCTAGACATTTTCTCGCACACAAGACAGTTCTGTTTTTACAAATTAACTGTCAGACCATGTGCGGAGTGTTGCCGTCATCTTTGGGTTGGTGGGCTTCTGTTCCATTCGAGGTTTCCTGGTGTAGTGTAGAAACGTATCTGTGCTTTGATTGGCCTCATCTTTTCTCCTCCTCTGCAACCTTTCTCTTACAGATATAGTGTTGCTAGTCTCAGCCTGTAGATGTTGTTGTGACATGTGTTCTTCAGAATTGTCTGATCTATTTACTACTTTCTTTTTTCCAGCTCATTTATCTTGTTGGTCTAATGGTGTCCATCGGTTTGCCATTTTTTTTTTTTTTGTTGTTGATTGCAATGCAGTTTTCTATTCCAATAGCTTCTTTCAAAGAACTACAAACTTGCTGGATTATTTATCTCCTATCTATAGCTTTGGTCTTTTAAAGATTAAGGCCAATAGGCATCTGCTGTCCTTTATAATAATCATCTTTTGTTCTTTTTAGATCCTTACATCAAGTGGCTTCATGACTTGTCTGAAGAATTTACCATTAAAAAAAAGAAAAAAAAAAGAAAAAAAAAAGAAGGCTCTAGCACTCTGGCAGAAATCAACCTACATAAATATAGGACAAAAAATAGCGTAATAAAAGATAAAATAAAAGGTAATTGCAAATTCTCTTCCAATTTTCGAATTTTGTAGTCATACTGAAATGCATTTTCTTTTCTTTTAATGGATTGATACTTGCTATTTCTTCTCACAAGTTAAGGGCAGAATAGATTCATTGATTGATATAATAATTAAGTGAATGATTTTGCTCTACAAAAAGCTGCTGTCAAGAATTATGAATGTCAACGTAATTAAAGGAATAAATTGTAGGATGGTCAACATCATTGTCATATGAGGACATCTTTTCCTCTTAAAATATGAATTACAATTTCTTACACAAAATAATATCATTAACCAAAAATAATAAATAATATATAATGAAAATATTTATTAATATAATTAAATATTATAATAATATAACAATACTTGAAATATTATATAATCAAATGAAATATAAAATATAATACAAAAATAAATATAAATAATACATAAGATAACATAAAAAAGGAAATGAAAATATCCTTTTAAGCATTTCTGGAGACTTAAAATATAACTGAAAAAAAAGTATTCTTTTTTTTATTGGTTCCAGAAGGTTCCAAAAAACTAAGTGTTCTAAATTATGTGATTTTGGAACATTCTCCAGCAATTACTATAACTAGAAGAGTATACGTTTGTAAAACCAGTTATTGATTCATACACCAAATTGAAAAGGCCACGAAGTTGGGGCGACCTTGCTAGAATCGAACTCTGACCAAATAATGAGAAATGAACAAAACCTGGTTGTAAATAAGCACACTGAACGTCAAGCTTAATAAACATTGAGCTTAATAAATTAAGGATTAGTATATATATATATATATATATATATATACACACACACATTTTTTTCTCTTGCTATTTCATATGCTATATTGGAATATTTTCAATTTAATAAATAAAAAGAGATTTGTTTTAGAAATAGACGCACAGTATTAGAACTATATATTATTAGACAATTTAAAAGAAAACATTTACAATAGATCATGAAATAATGTAAAAACTCACCTAAAAAATGGCCGGTGTAATAATAATTTGAATACAAAAGGTGAAGATATCTGGAGAGAAAAGAAAAAGACAAAAGAATGAAGGTTTTATATTTTAATATATACAAAAAATATGTAAAAAATTTATCATTGTCAGTAGAAAAAGAGAATTGATATTTCTGATGATTATAAAACGGTTTATAAAATGATGATTATAAAACGGTTTATGGATGATCGGTGATGCCTTTGTCCAGTCTCAAGCATCAATGGAAACCTTTCTAAGGGTAGGTACACATGTAATTGTGAGGCAAGGGTTGCAGAATCTCTTAACCACATCTCCTGAATCGGCACTGTTTGAGTTCAGTGGCAAAGAGAAATCCAGGACAACTGGAAACAATGCCGAGATAAGCAGAGAGCACATACAACACCTGGAATTCCCAAATGGCCACCCATTTTAGTACTGACCAGACTCAACATTGCTTAACTTTGATGATCTAATGGGAAATAGTGTGTCAATGTGATTATTTAGAAGCTAGAAATAATTGTAAGAGAGTGATAGACACAGCTAAGTCAGATTACTCTGAAACCACCAGAAAGCGCATCGAAGCACAGAAATTAGGAACCCGGGATTTTTGGAAAATCTACAACAGCGTAGTTAATAATGGACAGTCAATTATTCCCCCACTAACAAACAATCATGAGGTTGCTTGCACGGCAACTGACAAGGCTAATCTGCTTGCCAGTCGGTTTGCCTCAAACTCCACACTGAACTCGGTACACCACTCACTCCCTGATTTTCCTCTGCGAACAGACGCCACACTTGACGACTTGAAAATCACCCCTTCTCAGGTACATGCTATTATAAAAAACCTAGACACCTCTAAAGCATGTGGACCAGATCTCATCCCGGCTGTGCTATTAAAAAAATGCTCTGCCGAGGTTGCTCCAGTTCTGTCCAAACTTTACAATAAATGCCTTAACGAATCTTGTTTTCCCGACTGCTGGAAAACCGCCTCTGTGGTACCAGTCTTCAAGAATTCTGGTGAAAGAACTGACCCACTAAATTATCGCCCCATTAGCCTCCTCCCGCTTTTCGCCAAAATATTTGAGTCCTTAGTTAATAAAGCCCTAGTTCAGCACCTAACAGCTGCTAAACTCTTGACTGACAAACAATATGGATTCAGGCAAGCCCGTTCAACAGCAGATATCTTAACTGTAGTTTCTGAACGTATATACCGTTCATTGGATAAAACAGGGGAGGGTAGAGCGGTGGCCCTTGATATATCTAAGGCTTTTGACAGGGTATGGCACGATGGTCTTCTAAGGAAAATTAGATCATATGGAATCACTGGAAGAACTCATAACGTAATTAAATCCTTCTTAAGTAATAGAAAAATCAAAGTTGTCCTCGACGGACGTACATCCAAACAATATGACATAAATGCGGGAGTGCCTCAGGGGTCTATCCTTGGACCTCTATTGTTCCTGATATTCATAAACGACCTCCCTGATAATATTGTTTCGGAGATGGGTATATTTGCCGATGACACCACTCTCTATAACAGATATGAGGGGAAAACAAATGAACACATATCCAAGAAAATGGCAGAAACACTAGAGGATGACCTCCAATCCGTAGTGGAATGGGGACAAAAATGGTTGGTCTCATTCAATGCTGCTAAGACTAAGCTTGTTTCCTTCAATAACTACAAGAAACCTTCTCTACCACCAATAGCAATGGCCAAGAACACATTGCCTGAAAGTACTTCTTTTAAACTCCTCGGCCTAACGTTTACAGGGAATATGAACTGGAATAGATACATTGAGAGCATTGCCAAGGCTGCTGCAAGGAAGGTTGGCTCCCTCTACCGTGCTAGAAAACTACTTACGCCTGCCAGTATCCTATACCTCTATAAGGCAACCATTCGCCCATGTATGGAGTACTGTTGTCACATCTGGGCTGGTGCATCTGCTGCTTGTCTCTCGCTCCTGGACAGGGTTCAAAAAAGAGTCGCAAACCTGATAGGTCCTGAACTGTCATCTGGGCTTCAACCTCTGTCCCATCGACGAGATGTTGCATCCCTCTGCCTGTTCTACAAATACTTTAATGGTGAATGCTCTGACGAACTGCAAACACTTGTACCTCCCCGACGTAACTACCCCCGACAAACCCGACAAGCTACTAAGTCTCATCCCTTTACAGTGGAGATCCCTAGGTGCAAGAAAGCCTTTTACTCCAATAGTTTCTTCCCCAGAACTGCGGGTCTTTGGAACTCCCTTCCGGGATTCTGCTTTCCCAACTGCAATGATATGCAGAAGTTCAAGTGTAATGTTAACAAACATCTTTCTACTCTTCTCCCTTCATAATGACCCCGCTAATTAATTCCCTAATAGTAGCCCCCTGCTTCAAAGTGGCACTGTGCCTTGTTTGGGGTGAAAATTGAATAAAAAAAAAAAAAAAAAAAATGTCATACATATGTATGGATGATGAGCATTTTCAATTGAAACAGATCTTTAATTGGGAGAAAGGGAAATTAAGTTAGAAAAAGAGAACTCCATTTTGTTACAACATAAACCTGTGATGACGAAAGAGAAAGAATAGAAAGAGAAAAGGCGATGGTGCCCATTATTGAAGGTTGTTGACGATAACATTGGTACGGACATTTTTGTTTTGATATTTTTCCCTGGTTGTCTAATATTTACTCTCATTTTTTATTTAGCTTTTGAATTATACTCTGATCTGAACTATTGACATTGTTTTTAAATACACATGTTTGAAAGTCAAATCACGACGTATGTCCTTTGTTACGATTGCAAGCGGTTTTCATAAAACAACAAATAACAAACTGCAGGATGATCCGCACTCCAACAAGCAGAGTGTTCCTCCGCTCAATGAAATCGTTAACCAAATTCATAATCCTCTTTTGGACTCAATTATGTTTTTCCAACAGATTTTGTTTTATCACAGCTCAATGATAAGGGGGGAGGATCATTTCATCTATAGATGTGATCTTTAATAAGTTTCACACTCACTGTACCATAATTCCACCCCACCCTTGATTTTTACTAGTGGGGGTTATCTCAACAATAATGTCTATCAAACAATCTCCATATTATTCATGAACTGAGGAACACCATCACAGCCAAAATCAGGGAAGTGTGAGGAGAGGAGTGTGACAGAGTTATTACACATCATATCTAGGTGTGTTTATCATCCAACAGCAATAAAACAAAGACTGCTGGACATTCAAAAATGACACTTGATGGATAAGTCAGGCATTGACTAGTTTAATCACACCAAATATGGTTAGAGTGCAGAAAGTTTTGGTCATAAATAACCAACAGTCTTTGTTTTATCTCCATTTAATGCTATGCAGGTGGGGGGGATAATTTGGTCATCATCTCATCAGTAGATGTCATTCTGAATGGTGTCACATTCACTTGACTACATAGTCTCAAATGTTTATCTGATGTGTTATTCTCAAAAATAATGTTTATTAAAATAATCTCCAGACTATTTCTAAAACTGAAAATAACCATCACTACCAAAATCATGAAAGTAAGGTTTGTGTGAATTTTATTTTCACAGGTGACATTTTTTTGTTGTTGTTGTGGGGATTGGGGTGGGGAGTATTGTTACTTGGGTTTGGATGATTAATCAGAATCTGGAATAGGAACAATAAAAACTTTTTGAGATATTGGAAAATTTTTTATCACAATTTCCAATTCCAAAAACAATTCTTTATTTTTTTCTTAACTTAATTTTCCATTGTGTTTACTAATGATAAGATGATAAATATTTGTTGATATTAAACTATTGATAAAACTAACATTTATAGACCATAAGTAATTTAGAAAAAAAAAAAAAAAAAAAAAAAAAAGGCACATAAAAATAACACCAATAAAAATGTCTTGAGTAGATTAATAGGAAAATCTACTTCCCATAAGAATGATAAAATTCTACTTTTTAGACAATTTCAGAATTGGGACTAATAATTTATTTTTTTATTATTACATTTTCATCCAAAACAAGGCATCGTGTCACTTTGATGTATGGGGCTACTATCAGGGACATGAAGAGGGAGTTGAGCAGCAAGATGTCTGTTCATATTACACTTGAACTTCTGCATGTCAATACAGTTGGGCAAGCAGGTCCCCGGAAGGGAATTCCAAAGTCTAGCAGTTCTGGCAAAGAAACTATTAGAGTACAAGGCCTTCTTACATCTAGGGATCTCTACTGTGTAGAGGGTGGGACTTTGCTGCTTGTGGATTTGTTGGGAAAATTTACGTCGAAAGAGTAGTTCATCAGAGCATCCACCATTAAAATACTTGTAAAACAGGCAGATAGATGAAACTTTTCGTTGATGAGAAAGATGTTGAAGCTTAGATGACAGTTCAGAACCTATCAGGTTGGCGACTCTCTTTTGAACCCTGTTCAGGAGTGAGAGACTAGTAGCAGATGCACCAGTCTAAATGTGACAACAATACTCCATAGATGGGCGAATGGTAGCCTTGTAGATGTACAGAATACTTTCAGGCATAAGTAACTTTCTAGCACGGTAGAGAGAGCCCACCTTCCTCTCAGCAGCCTTGGCAATGCTCTCAATGTATCTGTTCAAACTCCTGTTCCCTGTGAACATCAAGCCGAGGAGTTTGAATGAAGTACTTTCAAGTAATGTATCATTAGCCATAACTATTGGTGATTGAGAAGGTTTCTTGTAATTATTAAAAAAAATGAGTTGTCTTGGCAGCATTAAACATTACCATGCATTTTTGACCCCATTCCACTACAGACTGGAGGACTTCCTCTAGGGTTTCCGCCATTACCTTGGATATACTCATCTCGGAGACTATTTTCTCAGGGACCTCATTTATGATTATCAGGATTAAAACAGGTCCAAGAATCGATCCCTGAGGTACACCCATATCACATTGGTTAGACGTGCGACCATCGAGGACAACCTGGATTCTTCTCTTATTAAAGAAAGATTTAATTACGTTGAGTATTCGTTCTGTAATAATAGTATTTGATCTTCATGAGAAGACCATTGTGCCATACTTTGTTAAAGCCTTAGATATATTTAGAGCTACTGCCCTTCCCTCCTTTACCTTATCCAGTGCATGGTATGTACATTCAGAGATTACAATTAGAATATCTGCAGTAGAATGGACTTGCCTAGATCCATATTGTTGGTCAGACAGAAGTTTAGCAACTGTAAGGTGGCGAACTAGAGTTTGATTAACCATGAACTCAAATAGTTTGGCGAAAAGAGGGAGGAGGCTAATGGGGGCGATAATTTAATGGGTCAATTTTTTTCGCCAGAATTCTTGTAAACTATACCACAAAAGCAGTTTTCCAGTAATCAGGAAAGCATAATTCGTTAAAGAATTTGTTGAAGAGTTTAAAGAGAACTGGAGCAACCACAGCAGAGCATTTTCTAATAATACAGCCAGGATGAGATCAGGTCCACATGCTTTTAAGGTGTCTAGGTTTTTTATGATATCATGGACTTGAGAGAGGGTGATTTTCAGATTATCTAGTGTGGTTTCTGTCCGCAGAGGAAAATCATGGAGGGAGTGGTTTGTTGGGTTCAAAGTAGATTTTGAGGCAAACTGACGGGTAAGCATGTTAGCCTTCTTGGTTGTTGTACTAACCTCATTATTGTTGGATAGTGGGAGAATTGTTGATCGCCCATTATTTACTACACTATTGTAGATTTTCTAGAAATTCTAATTTCTGCGCTTCAATGCGTTTTCTAGTGGTTTCAGTATATTCTCTCTCGGCTGTTGCTACTTCTTTCTTAAATTACTTCTAGCTTCTATAAACTTTTGTCTGTTTGTACTGGGCTTATGCCGGATCAATCTGCAGTATGCATGTTGCCCCTGAGCCATAGCAGCTGAGCAAATAGAAGTAAACCATTGGAGAGAGTTGGGTTTGCTATAGAATTTCAGTGTGGGAACATGTGCTTCAGTTGCTACTTTGAACCATTCAGTGGTCTTATTTGCATACTATTCTGCAGGAAAGATATTTCCCCATGGGACATCTCTGATGTGATCTTTAATGGCATCCCAGTCAGACTTATTGTAGTACCTTGTCGTTTTGAGCAATGGCTCTTCAAATTGGGGACAAGAGTTTAGAGTGATGTTTACCATTATCACAGCATGATCAGCATTCCCAAGTGGGCAATGAGCATTTGTTACACAATCCTCAGAAACTGTTGTCAGAAATAGATCCAGAAGTGAGGCTTGCTGGTTCTAATGATCTGGGAGATGGGTTGGGAATGTTACTGTCTGTGTCAAGGAAAAAGATATAGAAAAGTTATGGATGATGTTGCCAGCTGCGTTTGTGTAGTTAGAGAAGTCAAGCAAATTATATGTATTTGGATGCTAATATCAAAGAAGAGTGCTACATCTATGCTGTCAGAGATATGGTTAATTAGAGTACAGTCCAGGGTCAAGGGAGAGCGATAAAGAAAATATAGGTAGCTAACATTATATATTGTAAAGTTAGTTTAAAGCATATGAAGGCTTGGTCATCTGATTCTAGTTTAGATTCCCTAGTCATGGGGGAGGGTCTTATGACAGTTGTATTGAAAAAAAAAAAAAAAAAAAAAAAAAAAAAAAAATCAATAATTGTATCGGAATCAGGAAATATATGTATGTAGAAAAATAATCAGTTGATAATGCCAACAGTATAAACTTACCTGATAAGGAAGATTTGCCACACAAATATCAAAATAGGGTAGATCTGTTTTGAGAACATTGCCAATAATCAAATGCATTTTGTTGTAGAGAGGTCTACAAAAAAAAAAAAAAATCATCAATAATATTTATTTTAATGTTTGCCCTGTCAGTGGGGCTGTAAAATATGCTAACTATTCTCCTGCAGACAGTAAAAGGCTTTCAATGGGGCCACCTGTTGGCCGTGGATGGCAACACGTAATGTCTAGGGATGAGATCTTGGTGGTTAAACGATTCGGAGGGCAGGGTTGAGCACCTTCATTTCCCAACACTACCTTTTGGCCCTTACTTGGGATACACAGCAGTGTTTTATGTAGCGAGTGAAAGAGTCGCATTTGCAAATGATCTTTCCAAGTAGTGACTAGAAATAATAAAATGCTTGTCTTTGTGATTATGTCTTTTTCACCGACAATCTTCCAAAGTTCATTACTGAGTGAAAAATGTCTTTTCGACCTTTATTTATTTTTTTTTTAAAGTCAAATTATTTAAACAATAAAAGGTGTAATAGAACAATATACTCTTTTTTAATGAAGGCTATTTAAAAAACATCTGAAGAACTTCGAATGTTTATACTTTCAAGTCTCAATATAAAATTTGCTGCATATTTAAAATTACACTTATTAAAAATAAAATACAGAAAAATCTTTATGATGTACATACTTGTCACAGAACGAAGATGTCATATTCCAAAAATTACGTGGGTTTTGCTAGTAATTTTTTTTATTTGGCTAGTAAACGAAAATATTTAGTTGTCAAAGGTCAACTAAAAATAAATTTGTAGAGCCCTGCACAGGCAGTTGGAGTGGCTCGATCTGATCAATCGGCTTGTCAAGACAAGCCTAATGTCCACTCCCAAACATACCCATGAATCATTCTTACCAAACCCATATTTATATCCTTAAAAATATCCCATTCTAAATAGGAACAAATTATCACCAGATATATACAAGTGGATGTTAAAAGGTGCTGGCTGAGGGTAAATTGATGGCACAAGTTCCATAGACCCACACATGGTTGCATAGTCATTCACCTATGCACCAATGTTATGATGCACAGGTGACAACGTGTATGCTGGTAAATCTCTGAATAAAAAGAACCAATAAACATTAAAAACAAGAACACAATCCAACCTGAGCCCAAAACAAAACAGATTCAGAAGTCTACAAGTAATGGATGCAGAGAAACAAAACCCTCAAACACGCCTAACGTTAAATAAAGACCCTCACAAAAATTGAAATCAAAATATGATTAATAAAATCATACAATGGAACATCCGAGGTGTAAAAAAAAAAACATAATGAATTCCAAATATTTATCAAAACTTTAGTCCAGCAATCATTTGCTTACAAGAAACATTCCTTGATGAAAACAATACACTAAATGTAAAACATACTTCATACAACCACATAAAACCTAACCTTAATAAAGCATCAGGAGGTGCATCCATAATCATGAATAACAAGATACCACAAATCAAATCAAATTAAAAATTAATTTACAGACAATTGCTGTGTGAGCAACTTTACACAAAACAATCACAATCTGCTTCATATATATATATATATATATATATATATATATGATAAGAATGATGGAAATAGTATTCTGTCGAAATAGAGAAATGGAAAAAAAAAACAAAAAACAAGTTGTGTTCATCAACGTTTTGTCTTTATTTCATCCAGAGGAAGTCTTGAAATAAAGATGAAACGTTGATGAATACATACCTCGGTTTGTTTCACTACCTCTCTCTCTCTATATATATATCTATCTATATTTTTATAAAGTAATAGGGTTCGTGTGTTTCTGTCTGTGTGTACAGATCTCCATCATCAACGAAATATAAAGGAGGTAAGAGGGTAGATCTCTCCTGGTAGAGAAACATTAGAACCCATTTTAGGATGTTTCTGTTATAGGAGACATAAGAATCTTTGCCTAATTTCTTTATATACTATTCTACAAACCACCCCCATATCGAATGACTTATGCTCATTTGCATATCACAGTATATTAAATCTCTTTAACTAATTACCTCGACCTTATTACATATTGGAAATATTCTAATCATTTCAACTGTACTATTTACAAAATCTATTTAACATTTAATCTATCTATCTATATATCACATTATATTAAATCTCTTTAACTAATTACCTCGACCTATATTATATCTATAAAAACAGAGATGTGTGTGCCACAGACGATTTCTGATTGGTTAATCCAATAATCACATCTCCTAAAAAACAATCGTTTCTACGCTCTTACCTTTACCATAAAATATTATGGCTTTATTTATTGTCCATCTTGGAAGGGTTTAATTTTTTAATAACTTGTTATTTACAAATTAAAAAAATACGAAACTATTATACGAAACTAAACTACACGAAACGCGCACACACGCACACACACACGTTCACTACCGTCACGTTGTTATGGCAACCAAACCCGCTGACTTACAGTAAACACACACAGTAAATGTGATTTTCTTCATTTTCTCATTTCACTCGTGGTCTTAAATTCATTTCGGGTTTGTATTACTGTACACATAGATTCGAATAAGTTGCCAAAAAACAAATATATAACAAATAAATGTTATCAAAGGCAAGATAAATTACTTTTCTACCAAACTGGATATATTTTTCGTGTTTTTATTCAATTTAACATGTTTATTCAGCTCGAAAAGCATACAGTGTTTACCGATGTATTGGAAAATTCAAGATGGCGGCCGATTCTCTCTTTAACACGGTAAGTTTGGAAAAAGGTGTAATAAATAAAAAAACCGGTTAAAATACTGTTAAAAACTCGCTTAATATATGTTACCGTGGCATAGGTTGACATATATTCGGCGGGTTTTTAATAGTATTTTGTATAGTTTTTTATTTATAACACCTTTTCCCAAACTTACGGTGTTAAAGAATGTGTGAGACGCCATCTTGAATTTTCCAACACATCGGTAAACACTGTATTCTTTTCGAGCTGAATAAACATGTTAAATTGAATAAAAACACGAAAAATATATCCAGTTTTTATCGGTTTTTTACCTTCTCTGCAGAAGTACAAAAAAAAAAAAAAAAAAAAAAACGGAAGGTACTTTTACAGAATGTTAAACTAACGCTAACCGATGTTTTATGTTTAGTTTAGGAAAAGTCAGAAGAAACAAAAGTCATTATTGCATGAAATATACGTATTTAGTTGAAGTATTGTTTATGTCAATTCTTTCGAAGAAATTTAGCAAGAATACCTGTAAACCAGGAAATCGGTAAAATGTCATCATGGATGAATACTTGTCTATTATAATTTCTACCCTTGACAAAAACTTAGCCATAACAAAAGAGATTTATTGTTCAGATTGTTTTTGAGATTGATTTCTAAAAAGATATTTTATAAATAAAATCGACTTTAAAATTAAAGACTTAAATTACAATAATTGAATTTAAACATTCTTATTTCAATATTTGGCACATAACACCTGCAAAAATGATCACAATGTCAGGATTTCATTTTATTTCAGAATCGATGGCAAATTGTGTAGATTGATATCTCATTATATTAAATACTAATATTTAACATTAGTTTATCATTTAAGCCGATAAAAAGCCCTTTTTTTTTTTTTTCGAGTCATAAAAGGATTTGGAGTTTCCTAATCAACCTTTCGGGTGCAGTTGCACGCTCTCAAAATAACTAAAGTGTTGGCTTTAAAAAAATTGGTTCATTAAAACTAAACAGGTTTAGTTTTAATAAAAAAAAAAATTTAAAAAAAATCGCTTTGGTAATTAGATATGTTGTATGGTTATCCCTAATCGCTGAATAAAACCGCTAACGAGTTGAATGATTACGACATAAAATTAAACTCGGGTTCCTGAAACGGAAACTTCGTTTGTTTTTGTTTTTTTCTTATCAATATATTTACATTGTTATTTTGTTTTCATTTTCAATCATTCGAACAGTTTTCTTTTACAAGTAATCCAAGTTACAAAATTCCCACTGTTTACTATGCTAAAATCACAATGACTAATGTATACTTATTAACCCTTATCCTTGAGTGGCCTCTGGGCCTTGATAAGTGGTGACACCCATGTAAATAAAAAAAAAATCACTCGAACAGTTTTCTTTTTATAATGTACAGTTTTAAAAGTTTAAAAACTATATAGTTTTTACTTCAGGACAATTAATGAGTCAGTTTATACGATGTGCCCTGTTAAAATACTGTTAAAAACTCGCTCAATATATGTTACCGTGACATAGGTTGACATATATTTGGCGGGTTTTTAATAGTATTTTGTATAGTTTTTTATTGATAACACCTTTTCCCAAACTTACGGTGTTAAAGAGGGTGTGAGACGCCATCTTGAATTTTCCAACACATCGGTAAACACTGTATGTTTTTCGAGCTGAATAAATATATTACATTGAATAAAAACACAAAAAATATATCCAGTTAGGTAGAAAAGTAACTTATCTTGCCTTTGATAACATTTATTTATATATTTGTTTTTGACTATTTTTTCGAATCTATGTGTACAGTAATACAAACCCACGATATGAATACTCACGTTGTTATATATATATATATATATATATATATATATATATATATATATATATATATATATAAATGAGATTTTAGCAGTTAAAAAACATTTTTAAAACACACACACACCTTTTTCAAAGTGATCAGAAATCGTATAAAAGTAAAAAGGGTAAATTTTTACTTACTTTCCAACTTAATCACCTTTAACGTGACTTTTACAGTTTTTTTTTTTAATGGAATTCATTTACCGATACAAAAGAAATGATAAGTAAATAAATCCATAAATAAATATTATAAATGGTTTATTTTAATACTTGCCAGGATGCGGAGGAAAATGAATGAAGGGGGAGGGGAATAAAATAAAAACATTTTGGAAACAGAGTAAGTTTGAAAGAATTGCTTTGCACAGAAAGAAATTAATGAAAAAATAAAATTAAATTTCTTTTCTTTCTTGATTTTTTTTTAGTTTTTTATGAAAAAGGAAGTCAAAATTAAGACTATAAAAAACAATTTTTATTAAGAGCGAACCTCAGTCGTCAGGTCTGTAAAAAAAGACGTGGAATAATAAATGTTTTCTAATACAAATTGTTTTTACTTATGTGTTCATTTGTCTCTTTGAAGTTCGTTTGTTTAATATATCGGTTTGCAATATAATTTTGTCATTCTGTCAGACTCAAATTTTAAATCTATATATCTATAAAAGTGAAAGTGTGTGTGTGTGTGTGTGTGTGTGTCTGTGTACATTTCCCTACGAAATAACTCTGTCAATTTTTAGTCTACAGACTCGAAATTTGATATACAGGGTACTGAGATTTGGAAAAATCTATGTGATCGGTTTTTAGCCAGAAATTTGGCGATTAAGGGGTCAAAGTTCAACGATTTGAGCTTTGAGAACTCTACCAAACTTCTCCGACAATTTTGGGTCTACACACTTGAAATTTTAGATATAGCTTCCGTGGACATGGATCTAACTTAATAACTTGATTTGAGCCCAAAACAATAAATTTTCAGGGGTCATAATAGGGGTCAAAGTTTAAAAAATTACCCCCTTTTTTTTGCTCAGCATACACCTCCAAACACCCGGGCAACGCCGGGCACCCATGCTAGTATATATATATATACACACACACACACACTACCAAACTACAATATTAATAAATCAGAGTTAGATGACTTAAACCAACAATTCCCAAAATCATTTATTTTAATGGGAGACTTTAATTGTCACAAGAAAATTTGAGGAAGCACTGAAATTAATGTTAAAGGTCAAATTATAGAAAAAATAATTAAAAAAAATGTACATCTATTTAACTGCAAATCAAGCACATACCTTCACTCTGCAACAGACTCATACTCAGCCATAGATCTAACCATAAGTGACCTTACCACCTTTCTTTCTGGACTGACTGGAGAGTCCATATGGATACTTGTGAAAGCAACCACTTTTCAATCATCCTAAAAAACTCAAACCCTCAACTCAGGAAGAAAAAAAATACATGCTGGAATATCCAAACCATGAAAAATTTTGCAAAAATTATTTGGCTCCAAACTAATTATGAAAAATAAGGCAGAAAATTAATTGATGAAAACAGTTTTCTGAAGATAATCACCGAAAATTTGAATTCCAATTGTAACAAGGGATGTAATCATTTTCTGGAAATTTTGAAAATCTTAGACCAATTCAGTAAAACTCAATTTTTGCTAATTATCTTCAAAAGTTTTCATTAATAATTTATTTTCTACCTCATCGTTTTTCATAATTTTGGGATATGTTCATTATTGCGACATGACAACTTGAAATTCAATATTTCGATTTTTGCTCTAATAATCAAGAAGCACCCAAATTGTTTTAACGATGTGGGGAATGAGTCATAACCTCTCTTCCCATTCTTGAGTTGGTTTTAAAAAAAGTAGATTGACTTATCTCATCAAAAATAGAAATGACTAAGTCCATCATTTGATCCCCCCCTCCCCATTTAACCCTAAAAGTCTCCAAGGCCTTAACATATTTAAATTTGAGTTCAGCACCATGCAAAATTGCTAAATAGACATACACAAAAATTTTGGACAAATATGGCAAAATAGTCCTAAAAATGGAGTGTTTTTATTAGCCCTAAAAAGAGCCCCTGGGGCACACCCAAGAGTTATCGCGAAGTATAGACAAACAAAATTATATAGAAATCAGTTAGTTACAACTTTTCAGAAAGTTTTATAAAAATCCAAGGCATCAATTTTTTTTAATAAGCACAAAAGTGTCAATTTTAGCCATTTTAACCCGAAAAGGCGGGTGGGGGGCAACCAGAGTTTTCCCGGAAAATTCGTTCTGTTACTTTTTTACTCATATCATGTTTAATGTTTGTGCAAATTTTCAAAAAATTCCAAGACATAGTTATTGAGAAAAGTGCGGACAGATGAACGGACAAGGGTGAATTTACAAGTCCACCCTCCTTTTGTCGGGGGACCAACTAAGAATTTTCTGGTCAAGATAAAACATGGACAAAAGAAAAAAATTCAGAAATAGAAAAGTAAATAAGATTTGTGGAAATCAGAAAAAAAGAAAAAAACAATTTCAGAAAAATTACTAACGTTCCTTGCAAGCGTTTCTGTAATTCTGCTGCTAATCGTGGATCAAGTTCACAAGCAACAACCTGAAAAACAAGAAAAAGATGATCATCAGATGAGATATGAGATCTAACCTGCATCCAACAGAATTTATCAGTCAATTTGATTACATAATTGGTGCAAAACCAATTTTAATTCGAGACCAACAAAAACATTTCTAGGTTTTCTTTACCTGTGATATTAAGATTTATGAAAACAACAGAAGAGGGAAACACAGTCAACAAAAGTAGGACTTATTTAATCCTTTCACTTTTCCCCTTTTTCAGTACTCTATTGGCCTCTGCAGATCAGCATGTTCTACAAGCCCTGTATCAGATATATACCAGACGAAATATACTAATTTCGGTCAAGAAGGGTTGGTAATGCAGACTATATCTAATTTTATTTAATTTATAAAAAAGAGGCAAAAAGAGAGGATGGAAGCTAGTCACAAAAATTTAGACACCTGATTTTTGTGAAATTTTAACAATAAGTATTTTTTTTATTGCATTTTCACCCCAGACAAGGCATACTGCTAATTTGATGTAGGGGCTACTAGGGAGATGAGCAGCAAGATGTCTGTTTACATTATACTTGAACTTCTGCATGTCAATACAATTGGGAAAGCAGGAACCTGGAAGGGAATTCCAAAGTCAGCAGTTCTGGGAAAGAAACTATTAGAGTACAAGGCTTTCTGGCATCGGAGGATCTCTACTGTATAGGGGTGGGATTTTGCTGCTTGTCGGATTTGTCAGAGGTACTTCAGTCAAGAGGGTACAAAGGCTTATAGCTCAAGGCATCTACCATTAAAATACTTGTAAAACAGGCAGAGGGATGCAACAATTCATCGATGGGACCTATCAAGTTGAGGACTCTTTTGAACCCTGTCCAGGAGCAAGACTAGTAGCAGATGCACGAGCCCAAATATGACAACAATACTCAATACATGGGTAAATTGTGGCCTTGTAAAAGTACAGAATACTTTCAGGCATAAGTAACTTCCTAGCACGGTAGAGAGAGCCCACCTTCCTTGCAGCAGTTGCGCAATGCCCTCGATGTATTAGTTCCAACTCATGTTTTCTGTGAATGTTAAGCCAAGGAGTTTGAAAAAAGTATTTTCAGACAATGCATCATTAGCCACAGCTATTAGTGGTTTAGAAGATTTCTTGTAATTATTAACGGAAACAAGCTTAGTCTTGGCAACATTGAACGTTATCAAGCATTTTTGACCCCATTCTACTACAAACTGGAGGTCTTCCACTAGGGTTTCCGCCATTGCCTTAGATATGTGCTCATTCGTTTTCCTCATGTGCCTGTTATAGAGCGTGGTGTCATCAGCAAATATACCCACCTCATAAACAACTTTATCAGGGAGGTCGTTTACGAATACTAAGAATAATAAAGAACCGAGAGTCAACCCTTGAGGTACACCCGCATGTATATCATACTGTTTTGACGTACAACCATCAAGAATAACCTGGATTTTTCTCTTATTTAATAAGGATTTAATTATGTTAAGTGTTCTTCTGGTAATACCATATGATCTGATTTTCCTGAGAAAATCATCATGCCTTACCCTGTCAAAAGCCTTAGATATATTTAGGGCTACTGTCCTCCCCTCCTCTGCTTTATCCAGTGCATGATATAATGGTAATTTTCAGATCTAGTGTGGTTTCTGTCCACAAAGGAAATGGTTTATTGGGTCCAAAGTAGACTTACTGACTGGCAAGCATGTTAGCCTTCTTGATTGCCATGCAAGCAACCTCATGATTGTTGGATAATAGGAAAATTGTTGATTGCCAATTATTTACTACACTGTTGTAGATTTTCCAGAAATCCTGAGTTCCTAATTTCTGTGCTTTTTTTTTTTTTTTTTTTTTTTACAAAGGCATCACCACATTATCAAGGCCCAGAGGCCACTCAAGGATAAGGGTTAAAGAGTGTACAGTAGAAATTGTTCAATATAGTAATCATTAGTAATGAAAATTTGGTAAATTTAATAACTTATATGGAACGGCTCATCAAGAACTTATTTACTTTAGACTTGAACACAACCATATTGTAGTCAGCCGGAAAGCAGGAAAACGGAAGACAATTCCACAGGCGTGCAGTTCTAAGAAAGAAGCTTTGTTCATGGAATCTACGTTTAAGTTTAGGCACAGATAAAGAGTGGGGGAAATTATTGATAGTGTTTACAGCTAGACGAGTGTTTCTTGTGAAAGTTTGGCGAGGGGGGACCATAGATTGAAGCTCAGTTGAACACTTTCCATGAAAATAACGATACATCAGAGACAAACTCGCAACATCTCTTCTGTGAGATAGAGGTTGCAAGGAGGAGAAAAGGACATCTCCTACGAGGCTACGAAGTCTATTTTGAACTCTATCAAGGCAGGACAAGTCCTTTCTAGCAGCACCTGCCCAGATGTGGCAACAGTATTCCATCCTTGGACGTACCTGGCTCTTATATAGGTAGAGAATAGCATCAGCAGTGAGATATCTACTGGATCGATAGAAAGATCCCACCATTTTTCCAGCGGCCTTGGCAACAGATTTGATATACGTGTTCCATTTAAGATCAGGAGTAATGGTCAAGCCCAGAAGCTTGTCAAAACTTGAGGCCTCCAGACGAGGCCATTCATTTCAATTGATGACAAATGTGAATTAGAATGTTGATGATGTAAAGAGAGAAGCTTGGTTTTAGATGCATTAAAAGTAACCAGCCACTCCTTTCCCCATTGTACTACGTGCTCAAGATCAGAGGAGAGAGAATTGGAGAGAACTTGGTCGTTTACTGTCTTAGATGTGGTACCATAAATGGTAGTGTCGTCAGCATAAATGTCTACAAATGATGTAAGGATATGATTTGGAAGATCATTAATGTAGATCAGGAAAAGAGTTGGGCCCAGGATGGATCCCTGAGGGACACCGGCATTAATACTGTGAGCTTCTGATTTTTGCCCCTCAACTACTACTCTTATGAACCTATCAGAAAGAAATGATTTAATAATTGAGAAGACTTTTCCAGCTATACCATAGCTAGCGATCTTATGAAGTAAACCTTTATGCCATACCCTATCAAAGGCTTTAGATATGTCAAGAGCAATTGCCCTAGAAAGATTGCCACCGTCGAGAGATTTGCTAATCCTATGCGATATAACTGTAAGGACATCTGCTGTAGATCTAGCAGAACGGAAACCATATTGAGTGTCACTAAGAAGGTTATTTTTGTTGAGATGTTTGATTACTTCTGTATTTAACACAGATTCTAGCAACTTACTCATGACGCAGAGGAGACTTATTGGCCTGTACTGAGAGGGGGATGAGCGATCACCTGAATTCTTAAATACAGGGCATACTGATGAGATTTTCCAGGGAGATGGGAAACTATTCTCCTTAAGACAACGTTTAAACAGTTTTGTAAGTATGGGCGCTAATTCAAGTTGAAGTTTTTTGAGTACTATAATTGGAATACCATCAGGGCCAGTTGCTTTACTCGAATCAAGGTTTTTGATTAGCTTCGCAACATCACGTACAGATATACGTATATCACATAGCGTGTTTTCTGATACAGGAGGAAATATTGGAGGTTGGCGGTCTTGGTCGCAAAGGGTAGAATTAGCTGCAAAGTTCTTGACAAAGAGTTTGGCTTTGTCTGATGCTGACGAGATTACCTCAGGTCCATTGATAATAGTTGGGATGGAGCACACGCTTCTATTCAGGATTCTGTTTGCTATTTGCCAAAACTGGTGGGAACCAAGCCTCTGCTCAGCTACTTTGGACTTAACAGATTGAGCATACAACACTCTTGCGTTCCTTATTACTTTCTTACAATGGTTGCTGGCAGTCCTGAAAACGGCTTTAGTTTCCATACATCTATTACGTTTGAAGCAGTGGAAAAAGTGATTTCTGTGCGCAATGGCAGCAGCACATTCTGGAGAGAACCATGGCTGGCTGTTAGGTTTTTGCTGAAACTTTTTAGAGGGTATGAAATGGTCAATACCTACAATTAACCATTCAGTTAGGTCTAATACTATAGAGGACACATCCTTTTTAAACATGGAATGCAGAGGTAGATCAGATATAAATGTACGGAAGCTATCCCAGTCAGCCTTAGTGTATCGATATATTGTACGATGAAGAGGTACGTCTGGGGACTTATTACATTTCATTTTTATCTTAATTGATACAACAGAGTGGTCGGAAGATCCAAGAGGCAACAGAACAGAAACTGAACATAGTTCAGGGCAAGTTGTGAGAAAAAGGTCTAGTAGGCTCGCATACTGGCCGTCATTATCGGGCACACGGGTAGGTTCCTGAACAATCTGAGTGAGGTCATAGGCAATGGAGAAATCATGACAGAACCTCCCCTCATCATCGGTCTTGTTTGAGTGGGTCAACCATTCGACGTTGTGAACATTGAAGTCTCCACATACGATGTGTTTTTTGGTGGTTTCAGTAAATTCTCTCTTAGCTGTCACTATTTCTTTCTTACAATTACTTTTAGCTTCTATATACTTTTGTGTGTTTGTACTGGACTTATGTGGGATAAATCTGAAGTATGCATGATGCCTTTGAGCAATGACAGCTGGGCAAGCAGAAGTAAACCATTGGGGAGAGTTGGGTTTGCTATAGAACTACCGTGTGAGAACATGTGCTTCAATTGCCACTTTGAACCATTCAGTGGTCTCATTTACACACTGTACTGCAGGAAGAGAAAAGATATTTCCCCACAGGCATTTCTGATGAGATCTCTGATAGCTTCCCAGTCAGCAGCATTCTTATAGTATCTTGTTGCTTTGAGCAATGGCTCTTCAGCTTTGGGGTCAAGAGTTTAGGGTGATGTCTGCCATTATCACAGCATTATCGTGATCAGCATTCTTCAGTGAGCTATGGGCATTTGTTACACAATCATCGGGGACTGTGGTCAGAAATAGATCTAGAAATGAGGGTTGTTGATCTTGTCGATCTGGAAGATGGGTAGGAAACATAACTGTGATAGGGAATGAGATAAAGAGAAGCCAGGTGTTATGCTACCAGCTGCATCTGTGTAAGTAGAAAAACCAAGCTACTTATTGTGGTGGACTATAAGACACCAATTACATGTACTTACACGTTAGTATCAATGGAAAGTGTATCTATACTGTCAGAGACTTAGTTGACAAGGGTACAGTCCTGGGTTTAGGGAGACCTTTAGAGAAAATATAAGTAGCTAAGACTATGTTGCAGGTTAAGTCTAAAGCACATGAAGGCCTGGTCATCTGATTCCAGTTTTCATTCTCTAATCAAAGGAAGGGCGTTTCAAATATAGAATCCAAGTCTGTGCATATTTCTGTCTAAGTCCTTACGCCAAAGTGGGAGATAACGTTAAAATAATGTTTAAGTGGTTAAAGGGGATGGAGGAGTGTAGGTTAGTTTCACTTAGTGCCAAAACATTCAAGGAGTTTGTGAGGAGAAATGGTTTAACATCATCTAAATTAGTTCTAAGCCCACAGATGTTTGTGAATATAAGCCTCAAAGGAGGAGGCAAAGTAGTTTTGTTCAAGTTTACACCTGGTTTAATCATAATTTTTGATTGAACTGTCATTTTATTTTAAAGTTTCAGTTTAGGGTGAGAGGTGCTGAACAAAATGGTTGTGTAGAATACCGAACATGCAACACAAGTAGATCAGCCGATGATGGAGTAGCTGCTCTAAGCGCTGTCAAAGAGTTAGGGATCTTGTACTGTCAGTTGGAATACAGTAGCCAGACAAACTGCCAAACTAGTACCCTCAACCGATTGGCATTCAAGCACCCCTAATATGCCCAGTTTTAGGGGATGGGAATGTGGCAGGAGTGGAGTATGGTGTTAATTGCCCTATTCAGGAAACCAGGTCAAACATTAGTGGTTTCTGTTGAGTCTCTGTGATTGCACCTCTGCGCCTGACTAAAGGAGTATGAAAGTCAGGTCCTATCTACTCCTTAAGCAGTTTCTGTTTAGGTTTGCAAACTGGTAATTTGTTTGAGTCACCAATTCTAGGAAGGTCGTCAACCAGGACTAAAGAGGCCTCCTTCCCCTTTATTTATTGCCAAGACTTATGAGGTCAGTAGCACAGGTTTAACTTCAGAGTTTTCCTTCTCCTAGATGGATGACCTGAGAAGATCTACGGGTCCATCAACACCGAGAGGGTTATCCCCGCACCTGGGTCCTAAACCAGGTATTTCTGTGACCCCGCATGGGTAGTTATGATTTGTTGAGTTAATACTAAAGGTTATATATCTACTGAAATGTTAGACTTTTCAAAATAATTGAAAAGGATTTTAATATGCTTTCCATTTCATTGTTAATGGAAAAGAGCGGCTAAGTAAAAAAGCATGTGGTGGAAACATCTAGATTTGCAACTGGTTGATTTAAGAGAGGAGTTAATATATGATTAAAATACTGTTCATATAAATTTAATAGGATAAAATGTTAAAATACAATTCAAAGTAGTATTACGAATTAAGATAAATGTCTAGAGTCATGGATCAAATTTTAAGTCAATAAGAGCAAAAAATAAAATGTAGCGATTCAATATAGATTTAAGTAACAATATAACTATGTTTAAAAGTACATTTCAATACAGGTTAAATGAGAAGTAAGGTAAAAGCTATGGAAATTTCAGTAAGATTAATTAGATATAAATAGCAATATGCTCAGTGTATCCGAACATATAGAAATTGTAGATATTAAGTATATTACTTAAATAAAGTTCTTCTGGCTTGTATCATTTAAAAATAAATCCTCCTTTCATTAAAGTTTGGAGCGTATTTTTGCATAAACATAAGTAGCAGCTTTTTTTTTATATATTAATTTGAATTAGAGGAAGTAGTTCGACTATGGTTAAGATACAGTATTAACGTATATTAAGAATTCAAAAGATGGTGTTAAGGTATAATTATAAAATGAGTTAAGATAATGTCAATAGTGTAGAACATATATGCAGTGACTTGGAGTCAGAATAATTTTCTATTTTCAAACTAGTAAAGATTTTTCCCCGTTTTGGCGGTGATGGAATTCAAATTGCAGACATTTAGGCAAAAAGAAAACGAAAGAAAACAAAAAAAATGAAAGAAATAAACATGATCTTTTAGGCCTTTTTTTTTCTTGAGGTCACATTTGTCAAAAGGGAAAATACATAACAGAAATTGATTAAAATATGGAGAGTTAAGATTTTAGTACAAAGACAACATGTAAGATCCTTCTATCGATCCAGTCGATATCTACCTGCTGATGCAATTCTCTACCTATATAAAAACCAAGTACGTCCAAGGATGGAGTATTGTTGCTACATCTGGGCAGGAGCTGCTAGAAAGATCTTATCCTGCCGTGACAGAGTTCAAAATGGATTTTGTAGCCTAGTGGAGAATGCTCTTTTCTCTTCCCTGCAACCTCTTTCTCACAGAAGAGACGTTGTGAGTCTGTCTTTGCTTTATTGTTATTTTCATGGCAAGTGCTCAACTGAGCTCCAATCTATGGTCCCCCCTCGCGCCAAACATTCACAAGAAACACTCGTCTAGCTGAAAACACCATCAATAATCCCTCACTCTTTATCTGTGCCTAAACCTAAATGTAGATTCCATGAACAAAGCTTCCTTCTTAGAACTACATGTCTGTGGAACTCTCTTCCATTTGCCTGCTTTTCAGCTGACTAGAGTATTGTCGTCTTCAAGTCCAACACAAACAAGTTCTTGATTAGCCATTCCCCATTAAGTAATCCAATTTATCAAATTTACACTTCTAACGATTACTATGATATTGTCCCTTTGACTACTGTACACTCTTTAACCTGTATCCTCGAGTGGCCTCTGAGCCTTGATAAGTGGTGATTCCTTTGTAAAAAAAAAGTACAAAATAAAAAAAAACAAAAATAAATAAAAAAACATGTTTGTAATGCTTAGGAATTAAATGATTTCTATAAAATAAAATAAAAAATAAGTAAACTTATCGTTAAGTCATGGGGAGATCCAGTTTTCCTGGTTTTCTCCTAAGATATTAGTACCCGAAAAAAACTCAATTACATGCGTTGACTGACCTGGCCTCCCACTTAAAAGACTTAACCATGGTGTAGGAGGTAGTCCTTTAGCAGGATGTGTGTGTGTGTATGCATATCTATATGTATATATATTTATTGATTTAAAGGCTATGAGGGTTTTTTTGAAGCATGAAAAACGATGTTACTTTTTGTATTTAATATTTTCATTGTTATTTTTTATATTTCAAGCAGACCTCTGCTCTTGGTCACAAAAAAGTATGGAAAATGAAATATAAAAAATAACAATAAAAATATTAAATACAAATCATTTTCATGTTTCAAAAAATACAAATCGTTTTCATGCTTCAAAAAATCTTCATAACCTTTTAATCATTATCCTAGAAGCATATATGGACTTTTAACATTATATTTATTTATTTTTTCTGTTCTCCCAAGTAAGTTTCAGATTATTTAAATAAAGTTCTTCTGGCTCATATCGTTTAAAGATAAACCCTTCTTTCATTAAAGTTTGGAAGCATATTTTTGCATGAACATAAGTAGCAGCTTTTTTTTGTATTAGACATCAATTAATATTTTCTACATTTAAGCTTCTTTAAAGTATTTTAGAAGATTTTTAGGGGGTCATAATTTAAAAATTCAAATATTTCTGATTTGTATTGAATTTGGTCCATAAGCCACTCAATTTAAACAAAATTCCCTGAATTTCAATTACTTCTTAAGACTCATTAAATTTTGCCCATTTTCTAGAAAAATCATGTGATCGATTTTGATAAAATTCTTATGGGGATTCTAGACGCAAAGTTTTAATATCATTATATCTGGATTTTAATCTTTGTAATGGAGCAGAAAAGAGGTGTAGAAGCATTCTGTTTGGCAGATTTAATTTTACCCATCCTGGGATTAGTATTTTTCTAATTTAGATATTAAAAAAAAGAAAAAAAAAATTTTTTTTTAAATGAGATTCCAACCTTTTTGCTGCATTCTAATAATTTTACAGTCATATTTCCTGTTCCAGGTCCAACTTCAAATACAGTGTCTGTGTTACGTATTCCAGCCTGAAATAAATAAATAAATAAAATGTTTATATTTTTTTAATTATATAGTAGCTCAGCTACTATATAATTAAAATAGAGGTGAGGGAGAGAGAATTCTAAACCTGTAAGGATGAATACAAGAATTATTTTACAAAAAAATATATTTTTTATCATGTTAATAGTCAAAGAGAACAATAATCAAAATATTTGGATTCTCCTTTGTATATTTCTGTGATTAACGTTTCATACAAGACAAATTTAGATTATTACTTTTTTTTTTAAATATTTCATTAACAATTGTCTGAGATAGATTAAGATATTAAAAAAAAATAAATTGTAGCAAAGTAGGTTATTATATTGCCAATAACATGGTACAACAATAACAAATAAAACTTGGCTACTCAGAAGCAACTTTGATTTGTTGAAAATCCAACAAGATAAGCTTATGTTAAACAAGTATTTCTTCATGAATTGAGTTGTTATTTTATCCTACAGTAGTTGCCAAACGAAGATTTCTGAGCCTTGTCTGCTTTCAGATTTCACTCAAAGCTTGGCTTGATTTATTTTATGGTGTATTAATCATCTATGAATTATTTAATGCCAAATAAGCTTATCAAATAATCAATAATATATTTATCTTTGTCTGTCTGTTCATCCCACTTTTTCTCAGAAACTGTTGGGTTGACTAGGTTGAAATTTTGTATGAACCTTTGTTATGATAAGGTGCAGCAGATTAAGTATTATGGTATCCATTCAATGCACAGTTAGAGATTAATAGGGATTCGTAATTAATGCAAACATGAGCACATATTTAACCATCAATTTAGCATAAAGCAATCATTCTAAATCAATGGTCAATAACTTCTGCCCATTTGTAATGGTCTAAAATCTCTAGTTATTTATATTCTCTGAATAAATTTCTCATTGAAAACATTACTCTTTGATAATATCTACAGCCAAGCTGGGAAAAGACTGACAATCCTGCAAACAAATAGCATTTGCTTGATGTAGTTTGGTTTGTTTTACAGCATATCAACAATCTATGGGTGATTTAATGTTGTCAAAGCTTGGGGTGGGGATCATTCATGAGTATTGATGCAAGTTATTCAATGACCCTAGCAGAATTTGAACTTAGCATGCCAAGTTCACAGTCCAGGGAACCATTACATCTCCAGATTATAAGAAATTATCAAATCTTGTTCAAATAGTTGATTCGTAGTTCATTAATCAAGAACACTTGAATAATCGTGTGGTATTTGATATCAAGCATACGAAAATTGACAAAAAAATTTAATTTTATAAAAATTTAAAAAGTTAATAAAAATGTGAATAATTTTTTGTCATCCTATTTGAAATAATCTATTTCAATTACAAATTTGATATTAATTACTGACTGGATCTATGGCGGAAAAGCCATGGACGTAGAGAAGGTTTCAAAGTCATATCATACACCAACATTAATGAAGATAATAGCAAACAAATGCCAGAACCTGATTCTCAGACACAAGCGAAAGCCACAGCTGCTGAATAAGTGGATTTATATTTATTAATTTGCTGAAATTCCTGAACTGTTCTGTGAAAGATAAATTTGAGAAAGATAAAAAAAAAATAATGGAAAAATGTTGAATTACCTTCTCAACCATTGTCTTTACAACTAGTGGGTTCTTGAGAATATGCTGTCCAATGTCTTTGTTAAATCCAATTCCTGAAACAACATTCAAATCACTTGTTAAATATTAGTAATGAATATATTTCAAATCAATGTCATGGCTTTTGAGGACATTTTCTTTTGCTGTTGAATCAATTTTTTTTAATGAAGCGATAAAAATGTTATTGAACATAAGTTTAATGGTTCCTTTGAAAAACATCTTTTTTTAATAGTGAAAAACATAAAAAATGAAAGGGACAGATGCCTTAGTGGGCAATCACCTGGAAATTATTCTAGATATAAAAACTATTCCCTGTCACCTAAATGGGATTGCATTAGTAAGGCCATCCAACCAATAAAATTTTGCCTTAATTAACAAGGCTCTTTGGACAAATTTATCTTTAGTTGACCTTTGACAACTAAATATTTTCGTTTACTAGTCAAACCCACATGATTTTTGGAATATGACATCTTCATTCTGTGACGATTATGTACATAATAAAATTTTTTCCTGTATTTTTTTTAGTAAGTGTAATTCTAAATATACAACAAATTTTATGTTGATACTTGAAGGTATAAACATTCTAATTTCTTTAGATGTTTTTTTTTTTTTTTTTTAAACAGCCTTCATTAAAAAGAAGAGTATATTGTTCTATTAAACTTTTATTGTTTAAATAATTTAACGTTCGTTTTATTTTAAAAAAAAAGTTCAAAAGATATTTTTCACTCAGTAGTGAGCTTTGGAAGATTGTCAGTGAAAGAAATACAATTACCAAAAGATAAGTGCTTCATTATTTCTAGTCGCCACTTGGAAAAATCACTCGCAAATGTCACTGTTTCACTCGCAATGTAGAGCCCTAATTAATGAAATTAGCAATCCACATGGATGATAAAACGTTTTAGATAATCACAGATTTCAAGGGGGTTCTGCTAAAATTGTCATATTTTAAAAACCAAAGCACTTTTAGTCCTCAAAATACAACTGCTTTGCTCAGAAATTAATATACTTTCAAATGAATTAATAAATAATAATGAACATTATATATTTTAAGAGTTTTAAGCAAATAAAGTGATAAAAATGTGAACATTATAAAACAGCATTTTTGGTAAGGTTTTGTAAAGCCCCACCCCCTCCCCAATTTGTAAATTCTCAGACCGCGTTTGTATTAAGAATTTTGTCATGAAATTTGGAAACTAACCATAAGAGATGTCACTTTTAATAGTTTGGAGTGTCCAAAATACTTTTGACCATACAAATATTTGTTGTGTTAAAAAAACCCAAAACATTTCAATATGATGAGTATTGAAAATTTTGCCAAAAATTTTCTTTAGACACCCACTAGTAAGTAAAACAATCTTTTACTATTTTTATCCATTAAAAGTATAGTTGTATGTTGTTTTCTCTTGTGGTAGCTAGCAATTTAAAATCATGATACCCAAAAAACCGTTTCTATTTCAGTTTGGGTGCAAGATCGTCTTGTAGCAGCGATAACATGGCTGTAAACAGACGCTTCTTTTTGTTGTTGATCTTTTATTCTAGAAAATTGTTTTTTATAAATTGAAAATATGAATATAAAAAAAATGTTCTGTGTAATATGGTTGAAAAAAACAAGAAAATAAGCCTTTTAAATGTATAACTTATGTGCATTACTTTTTAACGACAAATTAAACAGTGTTTTGCTTTGAACAACCAAAAATATGAAATATGATTTTTTTTGGTTCACATGTACGAACAGTACTCCCCTCCTCTCTATTTTATTTTCATCTTTTTTTTACAATGTTTTCAGCAGATTATCAAATGGAAACTAATCTACCCGATTATTAAAAAATCAAAAAAAAAAAAAATCAATATTTAAATAATTGTAGGAGGTGCTCAGTTTCTACTGAAGTTAAGAAATAAAAACAATGTCGGCCAATATCTAGACTCTTTTTAACTCCACAAAAACTTTTACAATGACGACTTTTATAGGTTTTCGGGGTGCTGAAAACAAATATGTAATTTAAAAGTGGCACAGAGAAATAGTTTTCATGATGTGAAGAAATTTTTCCAAACTGGAGGATCACTTTTCTATATAAATTTAACGTAAAATGAGCATACACTTTCTAACCACCTAGTGAAGGGGGTATTTAAAAAAAAATTTTTTACTGCTTTTATCTTTCAATAAAGACACAAGGACATTAAAGAACAAAAATAAAGAAAAATCTGTATACAGATGTGTAATTTCTTATGTTATCAGTGGTGGCCATTTCTGTACACACAAGCATGCATATTGTTGTCACAAACAAAAATAGTTCTCTGGATATTGAGCAATATAATTCTTTGTTATCAGTGGTGGCTATTTCTGTATATGCATATTTTTGATGTGTGCACTTGCACATACAGTGATGGCCACCACCGATAACAAATAATTAAATTATTTAATACCCAGAAAACTACTTGTTTGCGGCATATTTAAATTCGATATTAACTTTTAATATACCTGAAAACCTATCCAAGTTGTCATGTTAAAGTGGAAAATAAGTAAAAAGTGCGTGCTTATTTTATGTTTAATTTATATTTATAGGTTTGAGCCTGCCTGTCTATTACCAATTTATTTTAACACCTCTCTCCACCCAAACTGCCTACTGTTGTTTTCATCCCCCTATTACTCCCCCCGGTTCCTTACTACACTTCCGCACACTCGGGCAACACCAGGTACACTCGCTAGTTGAAAATAAAAATCAAATTCATTCAAAATTTGTGAACGATTTGTCAACTTTAGCAAAAAGTCTTTTTTGATATTTAAATAGATGGGCAAAATATACTTGATACTTTTCCAAACGTCACGTTTTCTGTCAGTGACCTCACTTGTTTTAAATAAAATTTATTTTTGTCTGTTTTAATTCTTGCAAAGTTTTACACCCTAATTTACATAAGTTTACATATTTAAAAGTAATTTTAATAATAACATAACATTTTCAAAAGCCAATAATTATGAACCACTAATCATAACTATTGGTGTCAAATGCCCTTTTAACAAAAAAAAAATCTCTTAATCCTACCTCTAATCCTAGGTATGAGTGGTAAGAGCTCTTCCTAAAATTTTCTTTAGCCTTAACAATAACGCTAAGTCCGGATGGCAAACTACCCACTAAATAAAATTCCTTGGTAAGCTATATATATATATATATATCTTAAAAAAAAAGAAGAAAAAACAAAACAAACAGCTCCTTCTTTAAAGAAAAGTGCACATGATTTATCTCCCATAAAAAATAAATTGGTCAACTATCCTAAAATTCTAGAATGGTCTCAAAATGGCGAATTATTTTACATTAAAATTATGTGATACCAACCCTCACTTTAAATTCTAAAATTGTTTGTGTTGTTTCTATCAAATCTTCAGGATGGTCACACATAATTTCTCTTAGTCCTATCATTGACCCAAAGTCAAGGTGGCAATATCCCCATCCTTCCATAATTGCACAAAGACTTCCTTAAAACCACACATAATTGTCTTTCGAAAAAAAAAACCCCAAAAAACACAGAATTTATCTTCCAAAGAAAAAAAATGGTTAACTGTCCTAAAACGTAAATATGGGGAATCATTTTAATTAAATTCTAAAACAATTTTTGTTTATCTTTCATTAAAATTTGTCAGGGTGTTCATATGTAATTGCTTACAAAGGTAGAATCAAATATTTTGGAGAGGTAATCAGATAGGCGGGGAGGGGGGTAACAAAAGGTAATCATCTACAATAATACCAAAGAAATATTGCAATCTATTCATTTTTATACAGTCCTAGATTTAGATTTCAGTTATTTGTACATAAAATGTATTCAAATTCAACTTCTTTAAGGAATTGCAGCATATTTATGTGCATTTACTGCAGATTATTTAGAAACCATTACCTTCTAGAGATTCTGATTCCTTGCATGGCAAATTTCATTGCTTAATCTTCTGATTTAACAAAGATATTACATTTTTACTGAAAAAGTAGTGTAAAAAACTGTGAGAAAACAAAAAAAAAAGAGGAAAAAATATCCAAACGTGCAAGGCACAAAAATAGTCATAACTTCCTTAATTTTAATGAAATTTTAAAAAAATTAAAAAGATTCTTTCTTAGTTTATCAAGTTCTGTCTATGTATGCCATTATTGAAATATTTAAGCCATTTCAATTTTTTCATGTGTATTGCTAATAAAATAGACTTAAGAACTCCTGTGTCCTGTGATGCATGAGACATTTTAGGCCAGAAACCAGATCCACAGTCTTTCTAGCTTCTTCCTATTGCAATCTAATTTCTCTTGATTGTTCACTCCCAACTCATTGTCAGACTAAGGGCCAAAACCAAGCTCTGCAAGGTCCTCATTCAGGACCTTCTGTTCACAGACAATGCTGCACTGGCTGCCCAAAACAGTGAAGATCTACAGCGTCTTATCAACCGCTTCTCCAAGTCCTGTGATGATTTTCAACAGACCATCAGTTTGAAGACTTGACCATCAACAACTACCAACTTAAAGTTGTGAAAGCGTTCATATATTTTGGTCAACTGTAACAGTCTTGACATGGAACCAGAGTTTGACCTACGCATAGGCTGTGCAACCTTCACATTGTGGAAGAACAAAATTAACAATCAAGACCAAGATGGTGGTGTATAAAGGCTTGCATCCTGAGCATGCTGCTATATGGCAGTGAATCTTACATACTGTATGCACATCAGGAAAGTGGCCTCCACACTTTTCACATGCACAATCTGAGGATCCCGAGTATTATATGGTCAGAGATTTCATCACCAACACTGAGGTCCTCAAGCCTGTGGATGTGCCCAATATGTACACACTATTATGTCAGTGTTGACTGTGCTGGCTTGGTCATGTCTGCCGGATGGAAAATGATAGGATCCAAAAGACCTCTTTCTACAGAGAATTGATAATTGGCGAGAGAAAAAGGGGTCGCCTTCAGCTTAGATTCAAAGACATATTGTCAGAATTAGCTTACCGACGAATAGGGGGGGGGGGAAGAAAAGACGTTTGAAGTCTTGCAACGAAATGTCGACGTTGCTTACAAGCAGTCTTTCCTGGTAAATGTAACAAATGAGTAACGATGGTCGAAGTGTACTTTGTCTAAAAGACAACAACAACAACTGTAGAGCAGCCACTCCTTTCATCTACTCAAACTCTCAGTCAACGAGATTCACGCGTGACTGGAATGTCTATTTAACTTGTAAGGAATAGGCACTCAGTTTCTTTGCTTAACAGACCACTGGCCGTGTTGGTCACAGCTACCAGCACTCCTTTCTTTCCCACCGACCTACCCTCGATAAGTCAACCAATTTAAAATTCTCACAATATGTAAAAGAGATATGAAAGAAATTGGCATAGACCTTGGAAGCTGAGAGGCACTTGCTGATCAGTGCGATGTGTGGAAACACTAAGTCATCAGCAGCCTCAGGAGAGATGAAGATAAATTTTATTAGTTGTGGCAGGAGAAGTGAGCCTGATGCAAAAAACAACTGCACTTCCACTGCACTACCAGCCTCCGCCCCTTTAGAGCACAGAACCAAGATCAGACATGATCAATGGATGCCAATGATGTGATACAATGAAATAAGGGGAGACAACTCAATTTAAAGTCTTGAGGTCAAAATGCAGTTTAGTAGTAAAACTGCTAAAAACTGTAAATTTTCATTTTCTTAGTTAAAAAAAATGGTACTTATGCACTTATGTTACCGTGTGCTGAAATAACATTATTTTGAAAGGTATTACTAACATGGGGAGGGGAGGGTGTTTTGTAACTATTATGTACTTCCACCTAACAATTTAACAAAAAAAGATATTGTGAAACTTGAATTTAATGGGTATGTTTTACTGTCGACAGTCCTTTGAAAAAGTGGTAAAAAAATATATATATAATAAATGTTACCAAAAGCAAGATAAGTTACTCTTCTACCTAACTGGGTAGGATTTTAGTGTTTTTACTTAATGTAAAATGTTTATTCAGCTCGAAAAGCAAAAAATGGCAGCATAACAAATACATTGGTCACTTTTTCTTGTGGTTGCGTACCTTTTGAACTTGCTTGTTTTTCGAGCCATTTTACATTTTAGTAAAAACACGAAAAAACATGGCCAAAAATAAATGGAAGAAAAACCAAGTTGCTTTCCTATAAAACAAATTAAAATCTATTAAAATTCATTATTCTTGAGCAACTTTTTTTCCAGAAAGATAAAAGCTTGAATTTTATATGAAAATCAGAATAATATAAAACTTTTTCTATTTTTAATAGAATTAAAAAAAAAACATTCCCCACCAATTTTGTTTCGATGGATAGCACATTCAAATATTTTTTTTTTAAGATTTTTGGTTCAATTTTTTTTTTTGCCTAAATAAGATTTAGGATGATTTGCAAAAAGATTATAACATAAGTACCCGAACTTCAAATAATTCCATCTTTTATCTCACTATAGATTTCGCATGGCAAAATTAAAAAATCAAAATTTAATGATAGTTTTTTTTTTTTTTTTTTTTTTTACATAGGCGTCACCACTTATCAAGGCCGATTGGCCACTCAAGGATAAGGGTTAAAGAGTGTAGAGTAGTCAATTGGACAATATAGTAATCGTTAGTAATGGAAATTCGGTAAATTTGTTAACTTAAGTGGAACGGCTCATCAGAAACTTGTTCACCTTGGACTTGAAGACAACCATATTATAGACAGCTGGAAAGCAGGAAAACGGAAGACAATTCCACAGGCGTGCAGTTCTAAGAAAGAAGCTTTGATCATGGAATCTAGGTTTAGGTTTAGGCACAGATAAAGAGTGGGGAAAATTATTGATAATGTTTTCAGCTAGTCTAGTGTTTCTTGTGAAAGTTTGGCGAGGAGGGACCATAGATTGAAGCTCAGTCGAACACTTTCCATGAAAATAACGATAAAGCAGAGACAAACTCGCAACATCTCTTCTGTGAGATAGAGGTTGCAGCGAAGAGAAAAGGACATCTCCCACCAGGCCACGAAGTCTATTTTGAACCCTATCAAGGCAGGACAAGTCTTTTCTAGCAGCTCCTGCCCATATGTGGCAACAGTATTCCATCCTTGGACGTATCTGGCTCTTATATAGATAGAGAATTGCATCAGCAGTGAGATATCTACTGGATCTATAGAAGGATCCGACCATTTTTCCAGCGGCCTTGGCAACAGGTTTGATGTACGTATTCCATTTAAGATCAGGAGTAAAGGTCAAGCCCAGAAGCCTGTCAAAACTTGAGGCCTCCCCAAGACGAGAGCCATTCATTTTAATTGATGCCAGATGGGGATCAGAACGTTGATGATGTAAAGATAGAAGCTTGGTTTTAGATGCATTAAAAATAACCAGCCACTACTTTCCCCATTGTACAACGTGATCAAGATCAAAGGAGAGAGAATCGGAGAGAACTTGGTCGTTTACTGTCTTAGATGTGCTACCATAGATGGTAGTGTCATCAGCAAAAATGTCTACAAATGATGTAAGGATGTGATTTGGAAGATCATTAATGTAGATCAGGAAAAGAGTTGGGCCCAGGATGGACCCCTGAGGGACTCCAGCATTTATACTGTGAGCTTCTGATTTTTGCCCATCAACTACTACTCTTATGAACCTATCAGAGAGAAATGATTTAATAATTGAGAAGACATTTCCAGCTATACCATAGCTGGAGATCTTGTGAAGTAAACCTTTATGCCATACCCTATCAAAGGCCTTTGATATGTCAAGAGCAATTGCCCTAGAAAGTTTGCCTCTGTCGAGAGATTCGCTAATCCTATGAGATATAACTGTAAGCACATCTGCTGTAGATCTAACAGAACGGAAACCATATTGTGTCCCACTAAGAAGGTTATTTTTGCTGAGATGGTTGATTACTTCTCTATTTAACACAGATTCCAGCAACTTACTCATGATGCACAGGAGACTTATTGGTCTGTACTGAGAGGGGGATGAACGATCACCTGAATTCTTAAATACTGATAAGATTTTCCAGGGTGATGGGAAGCAATTTTCCTTAAGACAACGTTTAAACAGTTTTGTAAGTATGGGTGCTAGTTCTGGTTGAAGTTTTTTGAGTACTATAATTGGAATACCGTCAGGGCCGGTTGCTTTACTGGAATCAAGGTTTTTGATTAGCTTGGCAACATCACATACAGATATTTGTATATCACATAGTGTGTTTTCTGATACAGGAGGAAATATTGGGGGTTGGCGGCCTTGGTCGCAAAGGGTAGAATTGGCTGCAAAGTTCTTGGCAAAGAGTTTGGCTTTGTCTGATGCTGACGAGATTAACTCAGGTCCATTGATGATAGTTCGGATAGAGCACACGCTTCTGTTCAGGATTCTGTTTGCAATTTGCCAAAACTGGTGGGAACCAAGCCGCTGCTCAGCTACTTTCGACTTAACGGACTGAGTTTGGAAGAAACTAACACCTATAAATTTCCATGCATTTTTAACATTTGTTTGGACGATTAAGTGGAGAATTAACTTTATAAGGGTTTAATTCTTTTTTTTATAAGCGATACGTACACACACATATATATATATATATATATATATTTGTTGCCTACATAACTGCCGAAGTTAAGCAATGATGAGGTGAGCCAGTACTAGATGGGTGATCATTTTGGGAATGCTCGGCGACGTATGTGTTGGGAACAACTCCTGCATCTAGTATCACGTTTAATCGTCTTGACCCTGTCTTGCCATCAGGACCAAGTGTTTCTGGACGAGAGAGTGTGGTACATGCAAGTCCCTCACACTTTAAACTACATCAAGCCCAAGTCACAGCCAAAAGGAAAAGAGGAAGAAGATTACTGTTTGTAAATATGAATAGCTGTTTGTAGGCTTTATGGTCTACCACAGATGAGGTAATATCACGTCGCGACAAATTGCTGAAAAAAATTATCACATTTTTTAGCCAAATGCGCAATTATTTATCGATTTTTTTTTCTTTTATGGTATCGATTCTGCAAAGCATTTCCTATTTAATGGTATATTAGCAATATTGGGCTCACTAAAAGAAAATTATTAAATCATTTTTCAAGGATTTAAAAGTAGCGTTTTTCGTAAAAATAATGAAAATATATATATAAATTTTTGCTAATCTGAAAGAATAATTATTAACATATTCAACGAATTTCACACTTCAAAACACAAAAGATCAAAAGTTAAATACATTCAAAATTCGGATTCTCAACCTTAAAATCTGATGCGTACATAGTTTTTTGTTTTATCTACAATCTTCACCCTCCCCACAATACAATATATTTTATTCAGTTTTATTCGGATATATGGGGGGAAAAAGTACACCATTATAAAGTTCATTCTTCATTTAATAATTGGTGAAAATTTCGTATTGATTGAATAATTACTTGAGGTTTGGTAGATTTTTTAAAGAGAGACTCCGTCCAAAAATAGTAAAATAGTTACTCACTCCTTCCGTTTTGGCCATGCCTAGTAAAAACACTAAATATTTACCGGTACTTATGCGTTTTTGGTACCAGGCTGAAATAATAACGTTATTATTTTGAAAGCCATTCTTAACATGGGAGAGGAGGGTGTTTTGTAAATATTCTATGCTCCCACCTAAGAATTTATTAAAAAAAAAAAAAGAAGATATCGTGAAACTTGAATTGAACATAAAAAAAAAAACTATTTAAAAATAGCCCAGTATCAAAAATGTGTAAGCACCAACTTAACTTACCCCGTTCGGTAGAAGAGTAACTTATTTTGCCTTTGTTAACATTTATTTGGGTGCTTATGCAATTTTGTTACCGTGCTATTTTTTTTTTTTAAATAGTATTTTCAAGTCAAATTCAAGTTTTACAATATTTTTTATATTAAACTGTTAAGTGAAAGTAGAGAATAATTAGAAAACATCCTCTGTTCCTATGTTAAGAATGGCTTTCTAAATAATAACATTATTATTTCAAAACGGTAAAGCACTTTTATTTGTTATGGATTTAATCTTTTGACCACATTTTCAAAGGACTGTGGGCAGTAAAATATACCCGATCATTACGTAATTTTAGGAATATGACATCTTCATTTCGTGACGAGTTCGTACATCGTACATCAAAGACTTTTCTGATATTTTTTTTTTCAAGAGTAATTCTGAAAAAGCTCCAAAATGTGGTACCGCCATGCCATGTGTCAATAAAAAGGAAACACGTGTTCGTGTTGTCTTTAGCGTTAAAGCTTTGAAAAAAAAAATACGTCTGTAATTTATTATTTTTTTTTTAAATTTCACTTGTAAAAACGCTTTTCAGTTCAAATAATATTTCTTTTTCTTTTGCATAAGTAAACATTAAGGTTTACGACGTAATCATCGCGGAGGAGGGGAGTGTAAAAATAAGCAAGATAAATAATAAAAAAAAAAACGATCAGACTTTTCAATCGAGATTAAATTCTACGCACCTTGTTTCTGTATTTCTTGATGTTTCCGAAACTTTTTCTCCGATTTAACCTTCGGCATGTTGATAAAAAGTCGAGAGAAGAGAGTCCAACAAAAGGAAATGGAACTTTTACGCGAGGGGGATTTTCCTTCGAAACACCAAAAAAAAAAAAAAAATCCATCAAGAGTTTCAACATTACTAATAGATTCGTATTAATAAAACATATAGAGTAATTATTTTACTTTATACTTGCAAAATATTAAAAATTAATAATTTAAAATTAAACAATTAAAATGAAAAAATATAATATAAGAGTTTGGCCAAACATATTTTTAATACGAAACTAGAATATAAGCGATTCCCCCTGCATCCTGATTCCGTTATTCTTTCATTAGGTAACTGCAACGCGGCCAACACTTTAAACCCCCTCCTATATGTAACACGATGTGATTGTAATTTAATTTAAGATTATCATCCTAACATTTTTACCATTTACAAGAAAAAGAACTGCTAATATTTTTTTAATTTTACAGCATGCAAAAATAATGAAAATGCGAGACAAAAATCGTGATTGCATTCACGACGCTTTAAAACAACGTGCTAGGTGTGTCAGAATGTTGGAGGAATTTTTGACACCCTTAACACAAAACTGGGGTTTGTACTGTACACATAGATTCGAAAAAGTTGTCAAAAAACAAATATATAACAAATAAATGTTATCAAAGGCAAGATAAGTTACTTTTCTACCTAACTGGATATGTTTTCAGTGTTTTTATTTAATATAACATGTTTATTCAGTTCAAAAAACATACTGTGTTTACCGATGTATTGGAAAATTCAAAATGGCGCCCGACTCTCTCTTTAACACGCTAAGTTTGGGAAAAGGTACTATAGACAAAATACTGTTAGAAACTCGCTCAATATATATTACCGTGACATAGATTGACATATTCGGTGTTTTTTTTAATAGTATTTTGTCTAGTTTATTATTTATAACACCTTTTCCCGAACTTACCGTGTTAAAGAGAGAGAGTCGGGCGCCATTTTGAATTTTCCAATACATCGGTAAACAATGTATGTTTTTCGAGCTGAATAAACATGTTACATTGAATAAAAACACGAAAAATATATCCAGTTTGGTAGAAAAGTAACTTATCTTGCTTTTGATAACATTTATTTGTTATATATTTGTTTTTTGACAACTTTTTCGAATCTATGTGTACAGTAATACAAACCCCCAAACTGCGAATAAAATATACAAAACTCGTAATTTCTCTTTTTAAAGTGGTTTGTTTAATTTCTTTATGGAATATACTTCCAAAATAAACTATTAAAGTTTTTTGAAAAGATAAATATTATTTTTTAAAAAACAGTGGTTACAAAGTGTCAGCGCACGCTCATTTTTTTACGTAATGAAATGAATTGAATTTTACGAGTTACATTTTTTTTCAATTTAAAAAATCTATAAAAAGATTTCTATTGGTTCAATTTTTAAGATATTTTCAGGTTTAATGTGAAATTTTATGCTCTTTCCAATAAACTGAATACAATATTCTAGACAAACGTGTTTTTTTTTAATCCATCCCCCTCATTTTAAAATGTCTATTAAAATGAAAATAATTAATTTTCTCACCTCAGATTTATATATCGTAAATTGAAGATAAAAGATTAATAAATAAAAAATCTAATTTAAAAAAAAGGAATAGTTTTGTGCAAATTTACCTGTAAAGTCAAAAGTTTAAAACCTTATTTAAAAAAAAAAACACGTTGATTTTTTTTTTAAGTGGAACCTCACATTTTTTAAATATTGTCAAGTAAATATTAAACACTTACTATAATTTTTTCTATTTCATTCAATGTTGTTTTATTTTAGATATTAAAAAAAAAATTAATTCGATAAAGTAGAAATAAAATATTTTAAATCAAAAACTCATGTATTTCTTTAAGAGAATAAAAAAAATAGGAAATTTGTTGAAGGGTTTGTTTATAAAAAGTAAACTTACTTATGAGTGAATATGATCATTTTTTTTTTTAGTACGGTGGCCCATGTTGACTACTTTTGTTTACAGCAAACACATGTCAGAAATAGAAAGGGGAGATTAATTCTGGCGCTTTTAGGCCATTGAAGTTCTCAACTGGAAGAAAGGGAGACGTTTGTTTCCCTTTCTTCCAGTTGTGACCATCTGATATCGTGGTATTTTTGAATCCTTGCTTAAAAAATTATTTTATTTAAAAAGTACATAGAATATAAAATATAAAATATGGATAAATTCTAAACAATGAAGACTGGAAGCACCCATTGATTAATATTTTTTATAGCTAAGTGATTTTTGGGAATTTATATATATTTATTATATTCGAAGTAAATTAAAATTTGTTGATTTTCTTGAAATCTTTTTTAAAGAAAACCGATTAAAAAAAAACAAATATTGCATATTTTGCTATTAAACCTGTTATTATTTTAAAATTTGATTTTTGCTCCTTTTATTGAAACAAAAATTAGGGTTTAAATTACATTTTTCAAGTATTTATAAGCTTTGAAAGATAGTAAGTCTAATTATTCAAGTTTTTATCATGCATTTTTAATGGTGATTTCTGACACTGCTAGCTATGCAGTGACGTTTTTGAAGCTGTAAACACACACATCTTTTTAAAATCAAATAACAGTCATATCTCCCTGAAATTATCGATATTTATTCATTATTAAATAAACTTACATAATAAAAGCAGGTTTCGTTAAATATATTAGAGGAAATATATATGCTTTAGATGTTCTACCCCTCCTATAATTATGGTCCGAAAACTAAACAAAGTAAATGTAGGTCGATAAAAATTTCAACATTTTTTTAAAGCAGAAAAGATCAAATAATTAAAAAAAAAAGTTTATATATATATATAATTCTGTTATTTATTTCACTTACCTTAAAGTTGTAAATAAAATCAATATTATTATGTTAAAAAAAAAATAACACTTTTTCTTGATAATTTTTTCTCGGTAATACAATTATTTGAATCATAAAAAAAACAACAACAAAAAAAAAATCCCCAGAATTCTAAAAAATAATTATTTTTAAAAAGCTTTAAATGATATTAAATTCAAATATTACGCGATATAAAGTTTAAATAGATTTTTTTAATAACATGTTTCCAATGATAAAAAAAGGTTAATATAGTACTACGCTACAACAGAACACTGACCACTCTAATTTGGTTTTTAGGGGTATTTGAGCTCGCTGACAACGAATTTGATAATCAAACCTGTCGCAAATTTACCTTTTGCATGGTATTAACCCCTGAACCCAGGGACTATTTTCCATCATTTTACAGCTTTCATTTACGCTACGTGCGTGTGCGCGGTAGCACAAACGATGGTTGTTAAATGTGCCTTCGCATAGCAAACTGCCTTTTCACATGGCGTACGAATCTTCCCCGGACAATTTAAAATTATATGAAAAAGAAATAAAGCAAGAAGAAAAGAAAAGCACTCCAAGTGGAGGGAGGATAATGCTGGAAAGACATTTTTTTTTTTTCAGAACACAGAATTTTCAAAGTTTTATTTTTCTTTTCATTGGCGGACAATTTAAAATTAGAAAAATTTGTCTAAAACAAAATTTTAAAAAAATACATTATAGCACTTTTTGGGGGAATTTTTGTTTTTTTCGGCTTACATAGTTTTTAATGCATTTTAATTGATCTTTTTTTTTTTTTACATAGGCATAACCACTTATCAAAGCCCAGAGACCACTTGAGGATAAGGGTTAAGAGTGTACAGTAGTCAATTGGACAATATAGTAATCGTTAGTAATGGAAATTCGGTAAATTTATTACCTTGTGGAATGGCTCATCAAGAACTTGTTTACGTCGGACTTGGAGACAACCATATTGTAGTCAGCTGGAAAGCAGGAAAGCAGAAGACAATTCCACAGGCATGCAGTTCTAAGAAAGAAGCTTTGTTCATGGAATCTACGTTTAGGTTTAGGCACAGATAAAGAGTGAGGGGAATTATTGATAGTGTTTTCAACTAAACGAGTGTTTCTTATGAAATTTTGGCGAAGGGGGACCATAGATTGAAGCTCAGTCGAGCATTTGCCATGAAAATAACGATAAAGCAGAGACAAACTCGCAACATCTCTTCTGTGAGATAGAGGTTGCAAGATCTAAAACAAAGTTTTCATGAGCAGTTTACAAAAACATAAGCAACAAACATTTTAATGTTTTTCGTTGTTTTTTTGGAGTGGGTGGGGGATTCAATTATAGAACTTGTGTGGCTTAACAGGTGCTTCTGCAGTTTAATTAACCGTTTTTCTGTAAGTAACGCGCCAACATTTACCGATTAGAATACCATTTAATATTTTTAGGAGATTTTCCTGTTTTCTGTTTATATTGGGGGAGGAAGCGGGAGGTGCTTTTCTTTTCTTCTTGTTTTATTTCTTTTTCATATAATTTTAAATTATCCGCGGAAGATTCGTACACCATATGAAAAGGCAGTTTGCTATGCGAAGGCACATTTAACAGCCATCATTTATGCTACCATGCGCATGCGTGTAACGTAAATGGAAGCTGTAAAATAGCGGAAAATAGTCCCTGGGTTTAGGGGTTAATACCATGCAAACGGTAAATTTGTGACGAGTCTGATTATCAGATTTGTTGTTAGCGACCTCGAATACCACTAAAAAAACAAATTAGAGTGGTTGATGTTCTGTTGTAGTGCAGCACTATATTTACCATAAGAGAATATAAGACTATTGAGATAATAAAAATTGTAAATACAAAATCGGTCTAAAAAAATTTGTTTTGATTTTATTATTTAAATTGGTAGAGGGTGATCCTTATGTTTTATACCTTTTTTCAAAAATGTAAGCAACATTATCTTTAGCTACATAAGTGTCAACAGATGACGTTAAAATTAATTTTATTTTATTATCTCTAGTCTGTGTAGTTCGTTATTAAAAATCTATTTGTTTTACAAAAGGTAAGTCTTATATTGATTTTATCCATAGCAAAAAAAAAAAACGTTACTTCCATTAACTATTATAACGCGAATGCCCATCCATAGAAATTGACACAAACATATGAAATGATGACGTCACTATTAATGCATACAATGCTGACGTTTTACACACCGCTATGGAGATGCCTATCATTCATCAATTAAAAATAAAGAGGATTTTTTTCGGATCTCCGCTGAAATTTAATTTAAAATAAAAAATAAAATGGCATTAAGAAACTAGACATCCTTGCGTTTATAATAATATAGAGTACTGGTTTATTTGAGTAGTTTCAATTTTCTGGCTTTGCAAAAGTTAAGTCACGTGATATTTTTTGACGGTGAAAACTGAAAAAAAAATTGTATTTTATTTGAAATTCCCACTGTTTTTTTTCTTTGTGTGTGAATTTTAAAAAAGATTTTTGTAATAAATTTATTTATTTCTGAAATGTTCAATTTCATTATTTTCTGTTCTTTTTAAAATTTACCTTCCTCTTTAAAAAATTTTTTTTTTTTATTTTGACATGTAGCGATCGCTACATACGGCTGGAACAAATCTTCGGCTGAAACATTTTCATAGCAATCACCGATTTCAACGACCATGTGCATGAAGAATGTGCAAGAGCACAACATTGCGATGTGACTACCCCTAACCCTAACCCACACACATGGAACAAAGGAACTATGTTATGTTTCCACACATAGAGATACAGCAAAAAGGCTGAAACTTTCAAGAACATCTCTATATAAAGATTTAACTGCCAAAATTCAAACAGACCAGGATGCAGTCCACAAGTAAACATCACCGCTGCCCGTGGTCATCATATCCATCAGACTCTGTCTAATTAGATGCAAAATAGCTTCGCCAAAAACACTGCAAAAGATCAAATCGGTTTTTCAGTTTTTCTCTTCAACACCCATCGAACGGGAATTTAAATTTTCTTTTAAACAATGTTATTTTGAACTACTGTTTTTATGTGATGAACACAAACTTTCATTTTCATGTTTTTCTCAGAAAATAATCACATTAATTCCAAGCCACATGTGACATTGGCTATAAAAAACAGTAATTTTATGGTGGTTACCATAAATTTTAACGACGTTTGAAAAAGGGTTACCATTTCGGTCGGTCCCCCTTTTGGAGCACCTCCGACATTAGAGAGAGAACGAGAGTGCTGAAAAAGAACGGTTGTGGAAAAGAAAAAATTGGTTATAATTAAGTGCGACGAGACTTTAGAACTGATGATGTTTTATAAAGGTTTCCAAGATATAGGGGTACAAAGAGGATGGTACATTTTCTTTGATAAAAGTCTTTACCCAGGGAAACTGGTCTGTCGCATGTTGATGCGTCTATCGTTTCCGCATATCTGAGACAGATTTCTTCTTTGTATCTCCCTCCAGGACAGTCCTCTATTCCGATTGGCTGAAACCTTTGGTGACGTTTGAAAAAGGGTTACCATTTCGGTCGGTCCCCCTTTTGGAGCACCTCCGACATTAGAGAGAGAACGAGAGTGCTGAAAAAGAACGGTTGTGGAAAAGAAAAAATTGGTTATAATTAAGTGCGACGAGACTTTAGAATTGATGATGTTTTATAAAGGTTTCCAAGATATAGGGGTACAAAGAGGATGGTACATTTTCTTTGATAAAAGTCTTTACCCAGGGAAACTGGTCTGTCGCATGTTGATGCGTCTATCGTTTCCGCATATCTGAGACAGATTTCTTCTTTGTATCTCCCTCCAGGACAGTCCTCTATTCCGATTGGCTGAAACCTTTGGTGACGTTGAGAGAAGAAAGGAAGGGAAAAGTAGAAGAGTAGGGATAAAGAAAGAAATAAGGGAAACATACTGTAGCAGCATCATAGTAGTAGTTCACTACAATTTCAAACCCCATGCAGTTCACATGAAATCCTTACTTTGCTATTCCTTCATTATGAACACCGCATACAAGAAAACACTTATGTTGGAACAATTTAACCTCATATTCTTGACACGTAAATAGATGTTGTTTATTTTATGTTAATATAGTGATTTTGAGTTCTTTATCAAATGTTGTTATTTTCCGGATTATATATTTTTCTTTATGTAAGGATTTGTATTAATGAAACCTTTCTATTAATCGGTGATGTCGCTAAATTTACCTTTAACAGTGCCACGGATACTCTACTACTTTCGACTACAAGAGATTTTTGCACCTGCAATCTCGGTCCTAAAAATTGATAGATCCCAATTATGAATTGGTGAACAATGCCGACTCACACTCTTACAAGTTAGTGACTCCATGATCAGTACCCACAAATTGGTAATTTTGCCGTGAGTCCTACAATTGCCAACACCAACTACAAAAACAACACACAACCTCTGCACATCCCCCTACAATTGGTGACCCTGATGTGAGTTCGGAATCTGATGAACACTCAAACAAAATACGATCACACATTTCAAGCCTGCATGCCATTTTTCTTCAAATCCGCACAATAATTCTTCATTATTGAACGTTTCCCTCCAAGAAGAACACATTTATGTTTTTGAATGTAAATTAATATTTCTAACACGCGAACCAAATGTTGTTTATTTCATATTAATTCATCATGCGACCTCGGCGCTCCTCACGCAGAGACTTACATTGGTGACTCTGCACATGAATCCAGAAACTGATGACTATCAGGACACGACAAGGGTTGCTCATTTTGAATAGCATCATAACGATGACGAAATTCAGTGAATTATATAACTCCTGCAGTATACAGACTGTGATCAAAGAACTACAGGACAAGCGGTGGACCAGAACACTTGTTCAGCACATTATGGAGAACAACTCAGTGTTATCAAATTCGACTATGCTTGCAATAGTAAAAGTCCCGCATTTTGGGGTAGACCAACTTATGCTTTGATTTCTCAACTCCAAAAAGAAAAGAAAAAAGAACAAAACTCATCTTTCTTTTCCAATCATCTAATATAATGTCAGTAAATCAACCATGCATATCCATAGGCCTTCCTTACAAACTCGCGACACTGGTCCAAATAAAATTAGCGATTTATACTAATAATCGCTCAAAAATCGAAAATTAAACAAAACACCATTTCCCTACGAATCTGACTCCGACTACAGTGAGTTGGCACCAAACACGCAGTCCTCCTTAAGATTAGTGGCCCCAAAGTCAGCACATTGGACAATTCGCCCACCATCAGGATTTTACCTACATCATTGCCAGCGGTGATTATCAACGCCCGTTTCACGCTGAATCTCACATGAAATTTGCAATACAGTGCAATACGTCAACCACGGCCCACAGGACACATCAGAGATACTGCCATTTTTCGTACGTGCAGAATTTGATACCGCCCCCCTCCCAAGTTCGACACCTTTTAAACGAGCTCATTACAAGCACCTAGGATTCTTAAACAATCCCAGTACATTTTCATGCATGCACAGGAAAGCTTCTAACAAGTAAATTGCATTCTTATGCAATGCTTATACACCAGTACAGACTCATTTGTACTTAGACTCTGCAGACCTGCTTCCAGACAATCGTGCAGACTCATTTCCTCAATGACAGATTGCAGCAGACCAGAGAAATGATGAGGAATTATAACCTACAACATTCTGCTTTCACTAAACTCTTTGGTATACTCCAAACAGACACGAACGTCCATAATGTACCTCTCAAACACAGACGGCTCATTTCCTTCGAAATTGCATCATTCATCACACACAGGAAACCGCGCAACACAAGAGTTGGTGATGCCCTGCTATTAACCAAAATATACCCTTCAAACAGGAACAGCTACTGCCACGCATAACAATATTGCGCTACAACTTCTACCAAATCCGGCAGACACATAAAACGTCCATTCCGTTTTGCTACCTACACTCAGTTGCAGCATTTGTATTTTTTCTTCTTAGATCAACTTTTCGTCTAGAAGAGAGTCATGTAGTGCCAGAATGAAGATTCTATAGGTTTGTCCCATAGGAGGCTGTCATCTATGCATCAGGTTTCACGAGCCATATCCATATTGATGTCATCAAACTGATGGATGTACCCTTTCCTGATCCATGAAATCCTTGAGGGGCTCGACAGTACTTATATCGGCTCCACTTGGTAATGAATGTAGTAGTGTCCTATGTGGTTGGAGATAGTGGTAGATGTTTCCCTCATAGTGGCATCATTTAACATCTGTAGATCCACCATCCGCCTTGGGGACCCATCCTTTTTTGGCATGACCATCCTTGAACACCAAGTAGGCAGCGTGCCTACTGGTACCGATCATATTATCCTTAGTGCGACGTCTCTGTCTATGTCCTGTTTCACTTTTTTCTTTCAGTGATGGGGAACATGTATTGGCATGTGAATTGCTGTTGGCATTACTTCTGAGAGGAATTTTATGTCTAAGGGCTTACCTTCCATTCTCTGTAGAGGTAGCTGTGGAGATGTGTTGAACGCGCTTAAGTTAAACTGTTCCTTTAGCCATTGTTTTAATTCCTGTCTGCTGAATTCTGTTGGTTTGAATGGGATGGTTTCTGGTTTCTTTGGAACAGACGTTCTGCATGGGCACTCTCACCAGTGAGCAATCAAGTAATCAAATGAAATAAATAAATACGAATTTTATACATACGTTGCACAAGTGTTAGTTTTCATTTTTTTTTATCGTTTCTTTTCTATGTGTGGGGCGTGATCCTCTTGTGGCTTTTGGCCTTTTGTTAAACTCAATATGGCAAACTACTCATGCATAAAAACACAATGGAGACTTGCTGAGCTTTCAAAGATTTTATTTAGAGAAAAAGAGGTTACTCATAAAAGGAGAGACGAATATCTAATTAACTAATTACTTCGTAACTTGTTTTTCTAACTTAGTCTTAAGGATGGGAATTGAGAAATGCAAGGGGACAAAATCTCAAGGCAACATTCACTTAGATTGAAATTGCCAACCTATAATATACTGGAAAATATTTCCCACAATGAAAATAGATTAGAAAGTAATTAAAAAAGTCTTTTTTTTTTTATCGTTAATGATGTTAACTGTTTTCTTTTAGTTTTGGTTTTTGAGTAGTAAGATACAAATATGAAGAAATAAATGGATGAAAAGGATTCTATAGAGAAAACGTTGTGCTGCCATCTCAGAGAGAAAGAAAAAGATAGATGGTTGATGATGGCAGTAGTAGTAGTAGTAGTAGTAGTAGTAGTAGTAGTAGTAGTAGTAGTAGTTGTGGAGAGAGACAACGCCAGGGTCGATGTGATACCATTGGGTTAAACATCAGTCATTCTGATTTTTATACTGCCTAAAGTTTTAAATTTAATGATCTTAGATGGTGCAAAATACGTTACTGGAAATTCTTGAAGCATTAAAACATTTCATTCATAGTACTTGGCCTTCAGGACAAGATCAAGGTGTAATATCTGTTCTTCAGATGCTGCAAGCTATGACTAGCTGTGACTAGCAAATACCAGATGTGGGGGCAACCCCACATGCCTGACCTTTAACCAGCTCCCATTTCCCACCTCTCGGGAGCTGGTCCCCTTTTTCCCTTCCCCCTCCCTTCACTCCTCACATTAAAAATTGGCCTTGTGCCTAATTTGCTCGGTGGGGGAGCAAATAAATACCATCTGTTCTTCAGATGCTGCAAGCTATGACTAGCAAAGACCAGATGTGGGGGCAACCCCACATGCCTGACCTTTAACCAGCTCCCATTTCCCACCTCTCGGGAGCTGGTCCCCTTTTTCCCCTTCCCCTTCCCTTCACTCCTCGCATTAAAAATCGGCCTTGTGCCTAATTTGCTCGGTGGGGGAGCAAATAAATACCATCTGTTCTTCAGATGCTGCACTTCAATTTCTTGTTCTCTGTCAGTGGAGGAGAAATCCTTCACGACTGAGACAATTTTTATTTTTGTTCCTTTTCTCCACGTTAAAAAACGACCCTGGTGTCTTACTCTGTCCCGTGGGGAGGCATTGTAAATAGGAACTTATTTATTTTAGTTGTATTTATTTATTTATTTATTTATTTATACAGTTAGCTAAACATTAACATTTTGGTAATTTCGATCAAAATTTATTCATCTTTTAAATGTGAATGGAAGAGAAAGAAATCAATTTGCCTTTTCATTTTTCACTCAGAAATTAGATCGAAACTTGATGAGAATCGAGTCAGTTCTTCTAAAGAAAGAGAGAAAAAATTGAACACAAATGCTAAATATTTGTCCAAGAAATGAAGCAATCGTTCAATTAAAAACACAATAACAACTAGTAGTTAAATAAATAAAATGTCTTCTTTCCACAAAATGAATATGCAAATTAGTTAACCACTGCGACTGATATCACATATACACAAGCAGGATACAGGGTGTTCAATATTTACCTTTACAATTTTCTATTATTATCTATATTTAGTGAATTTTCATGAATTTTTATCTTTTTCAGGTGTATACAGATAAAGTTTAACTTGAAGATTACTTTTGACAATATGCTCCATGATTAAAACGAAACGAACTGCCATTGTAGAGCTGTTCGATCCGGAAAGTCTGCAGGAGACATTGCAAAGACCTTAAATGTGAACCAAATGTTGGTGTGGAAAGCACTAAAACGTTTCAACTCAACTGGTGAGATCAAGATATTTGATCTATTGGAAAGTAAAGTCTCAGCTTCCCACCATGTCAATTTGGAGGCTCTGAAGAAGAAATTAAGTAAGGAAAAGGGCAAAAATCCTACAAAAAATCATTTGTGACTTGTGTAAAGCATTCACCAAGCGTTTGTAGCAGGTTATTGATGTACAATGGCTGCTACATTGAATAAAGTTTGTATATATTTACATTTGTGTGATCTGTATTGTTTAATTTATTTAATAAATATGGGGAAAAAAACTTTGTAATGTTAATTATTGAACACCCTGTATAAAGACACTGCATCTGTTGTGTAATGTTGAATTAACTTTAAAAACAGGACTTTTGACTTTACCGTTTGTGTGAGATACGATCCCAACTTTCACATTTATTAATTTAGATTCAACAAGGTTGGTACAAAAGCTTTTGCCGGTTTGTAGAAGGGGTATTTTAAACTATTGTAATTTATTTTATGCATATTCTTATTAGTATATTACTGTTATTTGGAATGGTAAATATTGAACATATCACCATGGTTAATTTATAACTTTTTCACAACGAAATTTGAAATCAGCAAAATCTTTTGCACTGACCTAATTTTATTCAGAGTTTTTGAAAAATCTTTGTTAATGATTTAAAGGCGACATTTCCTAGTGAATTGCATTCAAGTTGGGATTAGTTATTATTTGTATTGTGTTTAATCAGATACGTAATACTTGATGAATAAAATCAAATGTTTGCTGATAGGGACCATTCCCCACCAACACAGGAGAGAACAGCTTTAGAGAATTGATTTCAAACCTTTTATTATATATAGGGTTGCTTTGAAGACATCCTTTCTTGAACAGATCCAATTTTTTTGGGGTTTTTTTTTTTTTGTATTTTTTACTTAAGGCTTCATTATATAATGAACATTATTATAAAATAATCCTGATAACTGTAATGAAAAAAGGTGAATAGTTATAACATAGGCATTGTTGTTAAATTAATGATCTATTGACATATATATAAAAAAAAAGATAACATCAAACACGTTCGTTATGGCATGCTGTTAAGATTGAAGATCTAATGACTATTTTCGTATGTATTTTTTGCCAAAGTATTACAATGCTTGCACACAGAAATATGATCTCACTATAATACATAAAGAGATTTCTTGGGAATTGCTTTATTTTGTTATACAAAAAAAAAAGAAGAAAAAAGTGTTAAAGTATTTGTTATAAATTATTTTATTTTGAAATATTTCATGATGACGTCAAAAGGTTTTACAAGATGTATAACATAATTAATAAATTTTGCATAATAAATGCACGATTCTAATTTTCCTCAATATCAAATGGATTGAGTTAGATGTGTTTATATATTTTTTAATTCTGTTTAGTGTCATTTTTGTAAGGGACATTTTTGTACTACACGAGTTATTTCCCCATAAGCATTATTTTCTAAATGATTAACGTTCAAATTTATCCATATACCAATATTCCGACCAAGTACAATTGTATTTTTAAAGAAATTGTAGGTAAGTACACTATTACATTGCCAATAACATGATACAACAACAACGACGACGGGTTTGTTTTGCTATACACATAGATTCGAAAAAGTTATCAAAAACAAATATATAACAAATAAATGTTATCAAAGGCAAGATAAGTTACTTTTCTACCTAACTGGAAAAGTTTTTAGTGTTTTTATTTAATGTAAAATGTTCGTTCGGTCTGAAAAACATGCAGTGTTTATCAGTATGTTTGAAAAAGACAAATAGTGGCGAGCTTGCTGGTGAATACGTTAAGTTTGGGAAAATGAGTCCAAACTAAAAAATTATATAAAATACTGTTAGAAACCCACTGAATTTATGGCAGTCTATGCCACAGTAACATATGAGTCTGAAACAGTATTTTTTATAGTTTTTTTTTAGTTTTAACTCATTTTCCCAAACTTAACGCATCCAACAGCAAGCTCGCCACCAGTTGTCTTTTTCAAATATACTGATAAACACTGCATGTTTATCAAACTGATTAAACATTTTACATTAAATAAAAACACTAAAAAATTTCTCCAGTTAGGTAGAAAAGTAACTTATCTTGCCTTTGATAACATTTATTTGTTATATATTTGTTTTTTGACAACTTTTTCGAATCTATGTGTATAGTAAAACAAACCCAATAAGTCAAATAACAAATAATTTCCCTTACAATTAATCAGAAGTGCATTTTATAGGAAAGTTTTTGTAATATTAAAACTTTGTTACATTAAATAAAGTATGGAATACAGAATTCAAACGTCAACGTTTTTAAGACCAAAACTAGTGCAGACATTTTTTTAAAAAAATAAATATAATTATTTATTAAAACAAATTCAATATTTCGAATTATAACAAATTCTTCATCAGGAAAATCCAGTTTTTTTTTCTTCTTTTTTTACGTCGCGGTGATAATGCTTGGGACGTTTTTAAATGTTGCTGAAGACTTGTGTGAGCGTCGGTCGACGTGTGTCATAATATAGGAATTCATTGATTTTCCTGATGAATAATTTGTTATAATTCGAAATATTGAATTTGTTTTAATAAATAAATATATTTATTTATTAAAAAAAAAATGTCTGCACTAGTTTTAGTCTTAAAACTGTTAAGTTTGAATTTTGTATTGCATGTATCATCAGTGCTTAAAACAATGAATTTCTTTATTATCAAATAAAGTAATTGAAATTGAAATAATTTTTTTTCTTACAATTAATCAAAAGTGAGTTTTCCAGAGCATTCATCGCCAAGGCCAAATATCAACTGATGTGATATTGTAAACAAGTTGTGTTTTCTTAACAATAAAATAAAGTAACTATGTAATTAGCATGTAAATGCTTACATGAAAATTTGAACGACTCGCTTAGTGAAATAGAGTTATGAACCAATGACGACGATTGCAAAAGCGCCGAAAACAGACAGAATATAGTTCGATTTTTTTTCATTAAAAAATATTTTTTTATTGTAAGACTGTAACTAAAAACCGTTTTTTTATTTTAAATTTACTAAAATAAAAAAAATGAATTTTAATTTACTAAGATTTTAATTTATTAAAATGACCCCCCCCCCCCAAGAAACAGATAAACGATTTTAAATCAAGCTTATTGTTTTCATAAATTAAATGACTTTTTGGCAATCTGAATTAAAAGAATGAAAACTTTTGTACATTTTTTGCAGCTAGCACAATTAGGAATTTCGGTTGATAATTGATTAATAATATTTGAGTTTTAAATCGTTTTCTTGAAATAAAGAAATGAATTATGATAAGAAAAACGTTACTTTTGCCTTTACATGAGTTATTCCCCTTTCTGCCTTTTAGATTACAGTGATCAGCTAAATATGTTTTCTACTATCACATAACCTGAACCAAACTAAGTAATTTTTAAAATAAATTATAGTGAAGTACATTAATATATTAGCAATAGTAGGCAATAACATTAACAAATGAAAGTTTGTTATTTAAAAGCCAAGTTTGATTTGTCAACTAAAATGCTATTTGAATTTGACTTTAAAAAGCCAACAAAATCATTTTATAGATAGAATAGATTCCTTCTTTTTTTTTATTAAAAAATTCTTGATAATAAACTTAAAAATGTAATTGAAAATCATTTGTTTAAATTCAATAAAATGAAAAAAAAAAAAAAAAACAACAACAACAACAAATGTTTACAATTTTAACTTAAGTGTTTAAAGAAATTGAATGTCTTTTGGTAATTTTTGCTAAAAAAATGAGAAATTGCATTACAGTTGTGGAAGCTGAAAGGTAATTTATGTTTTAAAAAAAAAGCCACTCTGCCTCTGTGGCAGTGTCCATCAAATGTAACATTCTATTCTCAACATCATGTTAAAATAAATCCATCAGAGGAACAATCACTCCAAAAGTCTTCATATCATGAAATAGAAATCTGTCATTCAATTATGAAACTCAGAGATATCTACTGGATACAGGATCTGTAAATGAAAACATGAGATTGTTGCTTGCAAAAGTGTGAGTGAATAAATGAAATCCTGTAGGAAACAAAAGTGAATCTGAATCTCCCACAGCTGTAATAAGATCACAATGATGGTCCAAACTTCAGAAGGAACTCCTGCTCATACAACAACATAATAACTAGTGTTGGGACGATTAATTAGAATTGGAATCAGGAATAAAAAAATCAGAACTTTTGGGGGTATCAGAATCGAAAAATGTTGTGCTTGTTTTCCGATGCCCAAAACGATTCTTTTTATTGCTTTTATTTCTTTGTTTTTGTTTAAAACCTAATTTTTCCATTGCTTGTATTAATGATGAAATGATAAATAATTATTGATTTTAACCTACCAGTAAAACTTAACTTTATAGGTCACAGCCATAAGTGTATTCTTACATTTGTGAAAATATATGCACATATTACATAGGTTTTCGTGGGAATCCGCCCCCCCCCCCTCCAACAAGAACAACTCTATATTTGGAAATTTAAATAGAATCGGAATCGGTAATTATATCGAAGTCGGAAATTTAGAACAGAATCGGTAATTGTATTGGAATCAGGAAAAATATTAGAATCGTCCCATCACTAGTAATGACACTGACAAAATTATCAAAACCAACGTTCTCTCTCAGCTGCATTCATTCTATCTTTTTAAAGTTAATCTGTGTATTCTTTTCTTTTACTTGGGAGTCACCACTTATCAAGGCTCGAAGGGCACTCGAGGATAAGAGTAATGAATGTAAAGTGGTAGTGTAGTAATCGTTAATGGTGTAAATTGGGTGGAATTCGATTATTTAAGGGGATGGCTCAACAATAACTTATTTACATTGGACTTGAAGGCAAATTAATTTCAACTATAAAAATCCACAATTGTGTGGACGAGTTTTTCTCTTTAGCAAATAGCTGCCTGACACACTTTAAAACTGATAAGTTTTCATCTTTCTAATTGCACATCTCAAAAGAAGAGGTTTTCCTCTTTTGAAAGGAAAACAGATAATAATTTTCCTATAATCTAATTACTTTGCCGCTAATGATTCTTGCAATTTATTTAGCAATTTTTTTTCTTCTTTTTAATACAATTTGATTAGCAATACAATGGAAGCATTGTTAAGTAAGATGAAATCTTATTTTAATTAATTTTTTTAAGTAAAAATTATATATATGGCATAACGGTTAAAGAGTTTGCTACTAGGCTGAGAGACTAAGGTTCAATCCTCAATCAAGTCATACCAAAAGAAAACTAAAAAATAGTACTTGATAGCCCCCTTGTTAACACTGAACGTTTGAAAGTGAGGATCAAAGGTGTTGCAATATTTTTTATATATTTAGAGGGTATATATTTAATTGCCGCCCACATCGGCAATATTTGGCACAAGGCCTGGAAAGTGGGATACCCGCAGGCTCCCCTAAAGGAGGGGCACTCCTGCAATTTTAAAAATTGCCTGAGTAATCCCGTCGGCATTCCCCGGTCGGGGTGCCTCAGGCAGCAAGCAATAAACTTGCCCCACCGGAAAGCCCGGTGGCAAGGCCTGGGAGGGTGGACCTCCTAGGTATTACCCAGGCGGTGTACCTCAGTCCAACAGGTGCTGGGCCGGTTCTCGGCCCCTCACCTGTTGGGCTGAGTGTCAAGTGATGAATCCTTGACATGTACTACCCTGTCTCCCTGCAGCCGAAGCCGCTAGGAGACATCCCATCATAACAGAGTTGTAATGGGGTATATTGAGAGGGTATGATTAAAGATAGTTGGAAGGTACTATTTATAGATACTGGCAATAGGATCTGACCAATAAAATAGAGCCACGTTTTGCTGGCAACCAATCAGAAACCAGAATTGCTCCATAAAAATATTGAATCTTTCAGCATTCCCACAGATGATTTTTCATATCCAATACGAGAAAGAATTTGCAATCTGTCTGCAGACTTTTACAATCCGATACTTGTACAGATCGACTACTCAACAGAAAACCTTATTTTTCGTCTTTGTCTTGGTTTTTGCAGTTCAAAACTTCATATTATTTGGATTTACTGTTCTCATCTTGAGTGTGATTTTTCACAACGTTTCGGTCGATGTAACCTCCGACCTTCTTCAGGTGTATCTTGTTGAACTCGGGAATTTGGACAGAATTTGGAGCGGAACCCTTTATTTACTTCACGGGGGTTGCATGCTCTTGTTCCATCAGCCATGACTGGATAGAGGCTTTAAGTAATTTGCAATTGTATTTTTTATTCGTCAACACTGAGGATTGAACTTTTAACCTTCAGGAGAATATCACTTTTTACAACTGATTTTTCCAAATACTCTAACCACTGCACGACGGGGCATGCTTTATTTTTCTTTGTCTTCTTTACATTTTGGTGTAGTAACTAATGAAGAGGAAGCCTTCAGATCACCTTCGACAATAATCCATCCATGTATTTTAAATTAAAAATATATTCCAGCTATTTAAATTAAGAATTTGTTTTGCTTAAACTGAATATTAAAATGCACTGCAATGAGTTGTAATTATGGAGGCAAAGCATCACTATAAATTGTTGATTTTGACTAAAATTCTCACATTTTTTGTTGTTTTATTTTTCTTTCTTCTCTTGCTGGATATATTTTCTATCATCTAGAGGCAACCCTATGTTATGCAACCAACCAACTTAGAGAAAAATTTGTCTTTGGCTACTATCATCTTTATCCACCCAGAGTCATAAACACAAAATAACCATAGCTAGCAGCAGTCCGCGTACTTAAATCAACTTTTCTTCTAATCCTTCACCATCTTTAATTATGTCTCTTATGAAAACTAAGAAAAACAACAACAACACACGTTTTTCAGTTCACAGGTTTATTAATGTTATATATCTCTGTCTAGGGTATCGCCAACTGTACTTGTTAATAATTAAAGTATTTCTAACTTCATCCTAGCTGGATCTTTTTGGTGGAGAGATGAGGGGAAAATTGATATGAGCCCTAAACTACACGACTATCTCAGACGTTCTCTGCCGGAAAAAAAGACTGACTGTCATTTATCAATCCTCATAAGGTCTCATCTCCCCTTTTCTAATTTTGCAACATTAGAAGTACATTAACTTTTTAATTTTGTTAATTTTTCATTTTTCCCATTAATTTTCATTTAATGGAGTAATATAACATTTATATAATCTACTGAAATTTGTGTCCAGAATAAAAATAATAGGTATTCAATTTCTGAAGATGAGTGTTCAATGGAGGTGGCTGGAAACAATTGCTCCTGGAAGCAAGGCTAAACAAAGAGAAAACTCTTTAAAAACTGAACCAAACATTAAGAATGTAGCACTCCATATTATTTGGTCTCTCTAGAAGGTGAAAAGACTTGTAATATTATCGATTAATTGGGATTTTACAAAAGAAAAAATTAATTTATTTGAGTGACGATTAAATTTGGTAGACCATAACAGACCAAATTAAACCATTCGTAATGAAGGTCTGCGATTGGCATTGGTGACATCTGTTTTTCTACAGTTAAATTCTTTGTGCTAACCGGTTCCTGAATATCTGTATTTTTCACCATCTTTTCTCCCTTTTTCTTGCTAGAATGTTTTTTACTTAGAGAAGAATTCTTTTTCCCATCATCTGTAGCTGTTTCCTCTTGTTTTTCTCTGTTAATGTACGGCGTTTGAATATGATGCAAAGTTTCACCTGTTGATAAGCCTTCTCCTAGCAAATATTTCATTGAACTTTGTAGTTGATCTGCATTCTCTTTCAAAGAAGGCGTCCACTGATTTCCCACAATGCATCGCACTCCTGCCAGGCTAAGCAACAGAGCTGTATGCAAAGGGCTTTCGTGCAATAAATTCTGCTTTGTCTTTGATACATTCTGATGAGATTGACGGTCAAAACTTAAATAATTCTCATTCAGATCTAACTGATATACCAACATACACTTGGTAAGGTTGAAGGCAGATAACTTTGATGGTTTTAGATGTGTGGTTAGTTTAGTTGGGCCATAAAATATAAACGACCCGCTATTATTTAGATAAACTTCCCATTCACCTGAACTTACAATGTGCTCACTGCCAAATAATCCTAACCACCTTGAAGTGAAATACTGCTCATATTGAAGAATCATTTTCTTGAAAAGCTGAATAGGATTGTCATGGGATTCTTCAAGGCACTCGTCAAATGGATCTACAATATACTTGAAGGAATTTGTATCTATTGGTTGAGCCCACAAGGGCAATGTACGATCCAGAGTTGCAACCTTGCCCTTTTTGGTTGGTGCTTTTGCTGCAGCTGGATTTAGACGTGATGGTATTTCTTGAGTTTTCTTTTCTTTTTTCTTTGGTTCTTTTGATTCCTCAGGTATTGGCTCGTGTTGTAACCTGCAATGAAACATTTGTAAAGAAATTCCCCGAGACAAGGAGACTATTTCTACAAGCTTACGAAAGTTGATGAGCGCCTCAAGTGGTAGTTCTAAAAGATCTGTATCAGCTAACACAACCAAAAACTCCCGTTGTTCTTTGTTATGGTGTTGTGTTGAATAGATTGTCTGAAGAGCGGCAGACAATGGCTCTAGGATCGGCGCCAGGTAATTTTCCATTGCCTTGACCAAGTTTACAAAGTTCTTTTGGATCCAATCATGTACATCAAAAATCGGCCAGCATGTAGTTTCATCTGCCTTCGCAAAGTGTTTCAAATTTTCTAACATGTCAGAACACTGTGTTCGATGTTTCTGCTGAACGCTTCTCCTGATGTAATTATTTTTAGACTCTTGTTTCAAATTGTGTGCCATTTCTAAAAGTTTAAGAAGGTCTTTTTTGTCAACTGGACAACCAAAGTTTGCAGAGCGTTGTGCCGATGCCGTAGGTGAACTCGAGGTTCCTGAATGTTGTTTTGAATTCACAGAACCTTTCGTCGATCTGTTTTTGTCCATAAATGATGCGTATAGAAAGTCCTTATCTGGTGAATGCTGTAAAATGACGAAATAGAAATTTGAAGGGAATTCCTTTTGTAGGCTTAAGTGGTTTGGGTTTATTTGGCAACGTTTCCAAGCCTGCCAGTCTGTTTCCAGACAATGCGTAAGAGATCCGAAAAAGTTGCTGTGTGAAAAGTTGTATTTCAAGTCCTGTTTAAGCAAGTGCTTGTGTTGATGTAATAAAGCTGCCAGACGGTTATGTCGTGGATTGTTCTGGTTCTGCTCCAGAAGATTTTGCATATAAGTAGAGGCACAGCAGCTCTGGTATAAGGCTAACAATTGAGTGGTCACTGCGTTATCATATTGGCCGATCAAATTCACCAGACCCAATGATGCAGATGTAGCTACACAAATAAACTTGTGTTCACAAGCCAAGTCCAACGATTGCAGAAAACATTCAGAAGCTTGAAAAAGGAAATTCAAAGAAAACTTATGCGATTTTAAGATTGTTTTGTTTTTTGACGAAATGTGACTTGAATCTGCAAACAGATGATTTTGTTGGTCATTTGTTTGCTGGGTGCTTTCCCGCCCTGATTGTCCATTTTCTGTTCCTAGTTGAGTGAGATTCATTTCTGCTATAAGCCAGTTTTTTGGTGCATCTGGATGATAATATAAGGATAATTGCATCAAACAATGTCCGATGATCATTAGACTTTTTGAACAAAGACTATGAATGTCCCTTGTCATATGATGAGCGCAAGTGGCCTGGGATAAAATCTCGTCTGCTATCCAACATTTACTTGCATGCCAGTTTTTTTTATGGGAAAAGAAAATCGGCGTTTCTGCTGTCAATTCTTCTATAATTTTCAATATCAAATCTTTTTTTTCATTTTCTTTTCTTTTCTCGATTTCTTTTTCCAAATGAAGAGCTTCGATTTCAACAAGAACTTCACTGTATTTTAACTGGATGTTGGCAAATCTTCGTTTTATTAGTAAATTTATCTTCCAGTCGATTGGAGTTATTGCAATAATTCTGTAAAGAATGCTTTGTGCTTCAGATATTGCCATTTTGAGCAACTCAAAGCATTCTATGTAATATTTCTGCTGTAAGTCTTCATTTGTTTTAAGTTTGATGGCTATTTTATGCCAAATATCAGCTTGAGTTTCCATAACTTTGACTGCATTCAATTTCAAATTATGCTTGATCAAAAATTCTATTGAAGTTTGAAAGTCATTATAAAAGGACACGCAATATTCATCGATCACTTCTTTGGCTGACAGAAACTCAATTCTTTTCAGAAAGGCTTTTGCCTTTGTCTCCGTAAGTTTGGCCTGAAGTTTGGCACTGAAAAATTTCAGACGGGCAGCTTGATTCACTCTCATTGTGGCACATTTATCAAATTCTTCGATGGCATCGACCAAAATTTGTTGGCTTAACTGATAGTCATTCACGAAATCTGGCTGGGTGACCACTTTACAAAGAAGTGATACCGTCCGATACCAAATGTATTCGTTATGGCAGCGATTCTTCTGAATTTCCATACAAAAGTTAAATGTAGCTTTGTACTGCACTTCAAAAAATGCCAGTCTGGCTATCAAGTAACTAATCCTTGTTTTGCAAACTTCGTCTTTAAAGATATCAGCAAACTTATAGGATTTGGTCAAGAATTCTCTGGCTTTTTGGTAACGCGATTGTTCAATCAACTCTTCTGCTATATCTGTCCAGATGCGGTAGTAAACGCCGTTTTTCAAATTAATTCCAAGATGCAATTTAGCTTCCGTTAATTTCTGTCTTTCTGATTCGGAAAAGTAAGGAGTTTCTTCAGTATCGTCTGGTGTTTTATTTTCGTATATATATCTTTTTGCCCTTTCCTTCATTTTGATCATCTCAGGTATTTCATTTTGAAGCATCCGGGTAACTGCATTCTCGTGGAGAGTATTTCCATTTTTAATATTGAGTTCGGAACATATTTTCACACTTTTGCAATGAGTAAGAAGGATTACGGATTTGCTTTCTAAGAGAATGGTGGCAATGATACGACAGAGAGCAATCGCTGGAAGGGCTAAATGAGGGAGGCCGATTCTTCTGAGATTGCACACAAGCTTAATCAGATAATGAACGCTCAACCAGGCATTCTCAAAGCAGGTTTTATTGATGCTACAATATTTTAAGTTATCATGCTTTAATGCTTCCAAAAATTCATCAGGAAATTCAAATGTTGCCCATTCCTCAGGTGTTCGCGGCAACATCAGAAAATGCATGGACTTTTTCTTGTGTTTATCTTTAGGCGAGCCATTCACATCGCTCGCCTTCTCTTTTTTGCCTCGCCCTTTCTCTTTCGATTTTTCTTGATGTTTTGTCAAATGTGGGGTTTCTTTTGGAAAAACGTTTAGCAGAATCGCTGAAGCTGATGAAAATGCCAAGTGCCAGATTTGATTCACAAAATCCCGTGCCAAAAGAGAATAACGATAGAAAAACTCGGACGATTGACTGTAAACCTCTGACAAGAGAATGTGGCATTTGATCAAATAGTCTAACTGTTTTATGCTATTTAGATTTTTAACATCGAGATTTGTATGAAGAGTTTCAGCTCCGATCAAAATTTCTTGTTCTTGTGGAACATAATCTATCAAATTAGCATCATCGGTTTCTTCGCTGAAATCACTTTGTGTTGCTTTAAAAGAGGATATTTTTTCATCTTTCTTGTTTTCTTCGGTCTTTTGTCTGTCGTTAAAATTTTTCGGCGATGATAAAGGTGATTCTATACATGGTAACTCAAATTGCATTCCCATAAGAATATCTGCTGCCCATTCCATCACGTCAAAGACATCTTCCATTGGGAATTGATGCGTGTAGAGCCATTGACCGAATTCCAACAAATAGTCTACTTTCTGCCATTTGTATTTATCACTGACCAATATTTCGATCGCCCTTTGGTAGGCAATCAATTGATCAGACAACTCCCGACTATTCAAAGCGACATCTCTCCATAAACGTGATACAACGTCCTCTTTGTAAACTTTAAACTTTTGAATATCTAACAGCATGTTTATTCCTAGTCGTGATTTTGTCAAAACTCTTTGTCTGAACAACTGCATTTTCTGACGTGAGGGTAATTCTGCTATAGCTGTATCCAAGACTTTTAAACCCTTTTCCCATTTTTCTTGGTCGGCATAACATTGAACCAGCAGATTGTATAAAGAAACTCTCAAGATCAAGTCTTCATTTTTATCTAGGATAATTTCATTGTCTATAAAATTTCCGATGGGACCGTAAATTGTTATTTGTGGTACTTTTATCAGTGATGGTGTATTAATGATACATTGTTTCTTGGCTTGCTCAACCTGGCACTTATTTACCACTTTTGATATGTCTGCGAGAATCTGTTTCAAAGGATTTTTTAGATTTTTTCTCTGTGAACGAATGTTGGAAAATGGGGAAATGGTATTCCAGAAGTAATGAGCAGCAGTGATAACGAGTTCGTAATTGCTAGCAAATCCTGCAAACTTAGCAGCGTTAAGAAAACTATCCATTATTTCTAGCGGTGAAATTGGCTGCTGATCGCTGCTCTCCAGAAGGCTCTGACCCATTACAAGGAAAAGATGACTGACTTTTTCACTCTCGGAAGGAATAAAAACGGATGTCACTTTCGTCTTGCTGTTTTCATCTGAAGAGAGGACATGGAGATATGCGTTGGTCACAGGCTGAACAATATGGATAATTCGGTCATGCATTTTCTGATTGAAAAGGAGATAAGCCAAACATGTGAGAAGCTGAAGCTTAACTAAGTTGTCGTTCCACGAGCATTTTTCCATCATGCTCACAATGTCCGACAGTGAAGGCAAATCTTTAAACTCCAAAACACCGTTTTTTGTGAGAGAATGCATTTCGAGATAAACTATTATCTGTGTGATCAGTTTTTCATCGTCAACGCTGCTGTCTTCGCCTTTGCACCAAATCTTACCGATTTGTTGTTGAGCCATTTGCTTAGAGATCACCCAGACTTTTAACAGAGACATTTTTGATGACTGCGAAATTAATTTCTTGGTTTCTTTGTTATTAATTATCTTCATAGCAAATTCACAAACGTCAATGGCCTTTTTCAAGTGCGGAGTGGCCTCTGGTGCAATGGGAACGACAAGCTGTTTACTAATGACTTTAACAGGTTTTCCTTTAGCCGAAGATGTAGGTAAACTTTCCGTTTCATCAACCGGTGCTGGCATCCATGGTGTAATGAAGCCATAAGCCAAAGATGTGCAGATATTAATCAACAATTGTTCGAAACCTTTGTAACCAACTTTTTTGAATCCTTCCAATATGGAATTTAAAGTCTCTGTAATTTCTGAATAGCGGCTCTGCCTAATAATGTGTGTGTTGTAGTTCCACAAATAGACAGCAGCGTTTCCAATCAGCCATGTCTCTTCTAAGCTGATACCATGATCAAGACCACGAAGAAAACAGGCAGTAATCTTAGAATTTAACTGACTCACCCATTCCGTGTAAATCTTCCAGTTCTTGTCGTCACTGGGACTGACACAGGTGTAATTTTTAGATCGCTTGCTTATCTCCATTGGGAAAACTGGTTCGTCATTCAGTTCAATGTTTTCCTTTCGGAGTAACTGGATCAAAGCTTCTCCCCTGATGAAATTGATTTCTGCCAACAAGCGAACCCTTTCTCGTTCTGCCAATGAAGTTTTTTCAAATTCTATGTCACTTAGTTTCTTCTCATTGGTAGGCTCGTCAGTTTTTCCCTGAGTATCTACACTTTTGGAAGAGATCGCTTTCTCTTTTTCCCTCCATGCCAACCACTGATCATTGTCATAGAGAAGACAAAATTGAGTGGCCGTTCGACAAATGTCCCAAACTTCCTGCTTTCTAGCGATTTTCGCTAAATCTGCCCACAGATGTAGTTGTTCAATGCTATCTGCTTGATCACCAACTCGTCTCAAATGACTTTCACTTTTACTAATGTTGGCATTGTAGTGATGCACACACAGGGCAAGTTGCTTACTATTTCGTGGCATCAGTTTGATGTGAGTGTCGTAAAATAATTTTTCGCTGTCCAAAACTAAGTTGAATGTGCGAGGCGCCAGAGCTAAACCAGCCTTCAAAAAGAGTGCTCTTTTCTTTTCACCGGATCCGGTGTTATTTGCTGTACTCGCTTGTTCAATAATCATGGCAGCTATATCCTCGTTTCGTTTAGGCTGCTTGTAGAGTTCCGAACGCAGAGTGAGTCGACAAAGCTTTCTTTTAATTTTCTCCATATACATGCCAGAGTCGTCTAATGCTATAGCCTTATGCAAATGCTTGGTCGCCATGCGAATATGGTCGTTTTCCTCTTCACATAGAGCTAACTCGAAATGCACTTGGCATCGAAGCTGTGTGAGCAGACATTGAATATCTTCAAGGGCCTGAGCTACAAGAGTCAGAGGTTTGTGCAAATGGCTTCTTAAATTCCACATTAAAAGTGGCAGTGATAGATTCCATATTGTGATGCAACCAACTTGGATTGAAGGGTTGTCATTTTGTCTGATGGCTTTGACAAGGTTGTCGTGGCAGTCTTTAATGGCAGTTAGCCGTGTTTGAATAGCTTTCTTTCCGTAGGACTCTTTTTTACTGCCAAGAGAATGAACCAAAAGTTCAGAGCTGACGAACTCGAGCTGGATACGAAACGTGTTGTCCGATGTAGACATTTTGGCAGCATGGATACATCTCTGGGCAAAATCACCCAAATCCACCTTTAAACATAAATGGGCTAATTCCAGCAGGAAATGCGGCCTGTTTGGGTTTTTCATTTCCAATTTTTGTACTGGAGATTTGAGCGCACCTTTACTACTTTGTGTGTTCATTTGTTTTTTCTCAACTGAACAGTCATCTTCAAGTTGATTACATATAGGCACTTGTAAAGCTATCAATAACGCTTTTATTTCATTTTCATAATCCTTTTTACCCTCATTGTTTTCTAAGTCTTCCTTAATTTGGCATATGTTATAAAAGACAGAAAGCTCAACAGAGGAACTGGCTTCGCTTTGAATGAAAGCAGGATCCTTCAGCTCATGCTTGACTATCAAATAGACAAGCTTCCTGTACTGAGATGGGGCGTATTCCTTGATGAAGGAGGAAACTTTTGTTACTGCTGCAATTGCGAGAGATTTCTGTTTTGATTTGATGTAGCATTTAACTAACATGATAGAAAGAAAAGCTCTCCAATTTGAATTTGCGTCGTTGATTTCGGTTAGAGCATCGACGATTTTTGCAAGAATTTCGGCTACATAATCATAATAACCAGGTCTGAGAAAGAAATAACAAAAACGCCAGAAAAGTATAGATGCCTCGTAGACTTTACCTGCTAGAACTGGAATCTTTAGCGCCATTTTGATTGCTCGTAAGATATTTTCACCTGCTTCTTTTAAGTTTGGTAAATCCGTGTTGCTCCTTGGCGCAGAGAGTTTTGCCAGACACAAGTAGGCGTTGCACTTCTGCAGATCGGCTGCTGGAGCCTTTGTAAAGTATAAGGTGATACTTTGCGAAGCGAGGTCATTGTTGCCGATGTCGATGGCCAGTTGGGCACATCTAATGTACATATCACTCGACACGGACTCGGGAAGGTCGCTACTGAACTGGGAGTTGTCAATTTCGTGGAATATTTGTAAAACCAAGCGTAACAGACGATTTTTTTCTTCATTTTCTTGCGTTTGACAAACTTCATCCAGTAACGATTTTACTTTGGAATCCATTTCGATGCAATAATGATTGAAATGTAATAATCTTTATAATAGTAGCTAGAAATTGGCGACTACGTGATAAAGAAAAATCAATCAATAACATACCTTAAAGAAATAAATGCATTCGCTGTGTTGTTGACATAATTTTCTTTTACGATTCTGTTAGCTGTTGGTTGCTAAGTGACAAAGTTAAACAGAGTGATCCCCCTTGGATTGCAAAGGGAAATAATTAAGATTTTCTTCGTCTCAAAAAAAAAAAAAAAAATCTACTAATGAATGAAAAAAAAAAAGCGCCGTATACATCTGCAGTCATCTTCTTGGCCTTCGGGACAAGACGACTGAGACAATTTTTATTTTTGTACCTTTCCTCCACGTTAAAAAACGACCCTGATGTCTAACTCTGTCCCGTGGGGAGGCATAGTAAATAGGTACATTCTGCCTGCGTACGTACATTTACTAAAACCGGTCATTAGCCGCGTAAATTATTTGACAGACAAAAAATTATAAAAACTATTTATTTTATATAAAACATATTATTAGACCCTAAGGCTGAAATAAAACCCGAATAAAATTCATTCATTTTTTCATCATTTTTTCATCATTTTTATTAGACTAAAAAAAAAGACCACTCTATCAAACCTTATAAAGGCTAAATTTTAAAAGCTTCGATTGTCGTACATTTAGTCTAATAAAAATGATGAAAAATAAATGAATTTTATTCGGGTTTTATTTCAGCCTTTGGGTCTAAATAATGTGTTTTATATAAAATAAATAATGGTTCAAGTCTATAAACGGGCCACACCAACCACATCTTTTTGACAATAAAAATCTGTCTTTATAATTTTTTGTCTGTCAAATAATTTACGCGGTTAAACTACGGGCATTTATTAGAATAGCCAACAAAACAAAAAACTGGTGAAAAAAAAAAAATACTACAAATAAATGTTACCAAAGACCAGATAAGTTACTCGTCTACTTACCTGGACAATTTTTTTGTGTGTTTTAACTTATTTTAAGGTGTTATTTTACTTAAAAATAAAAGTAGTCTAAAGCCTGTCGAGCGAAAGAAAAATGGTGGTCTCATTAAGTTGTAGTCGAGCCGGAATAATCGCTCAAAAACTGAAAATTAAACAAAATACTGTTAGAACATTACATTTTCGTATGATCGGTGATATATATTAAAGTCTCTAGCACCATTTTATTTAATTTGCGATTTTTGAGCGATTATGAGGCACAGCTAACGAGACCACTATTTTTTGGTATGCACATATGTGACCGTGCTAAAATAATAACTTTATTATTTAGTCAGTCATTCTTAACATGGGAGGAGAGGGAGTTTTGTAACTTTCACCTAACAATAAAGAAAAAAAAAAATAGATATCGTAAAACTCGAATTTACATTGAAAATATGATTTAAAATATAGCACGGTAACATAAGTGCACTGCATAATCACCCATTCATTCCTTTTTTTTTTTTTTTTAACTCAACAAACTTTAAACTGCTTTTTAACACCTTAAAATAAGTTAAGGAAAGAAATGTAAATGTATATAAATGCTAAAAATCCATTTTGCACAGGAACAAACGAACAAACAAGATTAATGGATGACGTCATCAGTGACCTTCTCTATGTTTTCCATTTATTTTAGAAGCTGACAGTATACTTTTGTGATGTCATCCAGTGCACACGGAGACAAATAAGATCCATAGAGTTTTAGAAGTATGTACATTAGATTCTAGAGATAGATATATAAGAAATTCTGACCCAATGTGTCACGGATTGTCCAGTATTATAATTATTATTTTTATCTGTATTATATTTCTTTTAGTCTGTCTGTCTATTCCATTTTTTTCTTGGAAACTACTGAGTCGATCTAGCTTAAATTTTGCATGAACCCTTGTTATGATAAGGTGCAGCGAACTAAGTATTATGGTATCCGTCTGATGAACAGTTAAGAATTAATAGGGATTAGTCACCACAATACCACATTTACTCTAAAAGTTTGACATAAGTCACTTATTTTAATTCAACGATTCCATGAATAAAGCTTCTTTCTTAGAACTGCACACCTGTGGAACCCCCTTCCATTTGCCTGCTTTCCAGCTGACTACAATATGGTCGTCTTCAAGTCCAACGTAAACAAGTTCTTGCTGAGTCGTTTCCCTTTAATTTACACTACTAACGATTACTATGATATTGTCCCATTGACTACTACACACTCTTTAACCCTTATCCTCTAGTGGCCTCTAGGCCTTAATAAGTGGTGACGTCTTTGTGTAAAACAAACAAACAAACTTTTGCCTGTTTTTAATGGCCTGATAAAACGTCTAGTTCAATGTATAATTTATTAACTTTGACATTAGTTGATAATCAATCTTTTTACAAGAAAGTATTTAACTAGAAAACAGATGATGTCATAAAGTATGAATGATATCTTTTGAACAAACATTTTCAAGTAAATATATTTCTTTTATTCTTCAATTTTCTATTCATTAGCAGTTTCCTTTTGACCTGAAAGACAATGGATAACCCTTGTAAGGGTGCCAGCATGGGGATTATATAATGAACCTTAGTTATTTACATCATCCGCCTTCTCTCAATATCTATCATTTTCCCTTTATTGATCTTATTCAGTTTTTTTATGTCATAGTTCTCTATTAATTTTATTTATTGCGGACTATTATCCTCATCTTTTCTTAGTTGTTTCACAACGTTTCGGCCAACTATTCCTCTGGCCTTCATCAGATGGTAACCGCGACGGATAGGAACTCTGAACCCCCTGACTGCATTCACTGCAATTACTGCCTTCCGTAGTTGTTGTCGTATCACCATGTTTTGCCCAAGTAAGTCTTTGGCTGGCTTTGGGTAGGATTGAAACCGCTATCTTCAGACAATTCTCACCTGGAACCGTACAGATTCAACGTCTCTATCAACTGCGCCACGGGCCCCGAAGGCGATCAAGGTTGAATTTTTGGTCTTATAAATTCATGTTTATTTATTATCTGATCTTCCATGGTCGGATCCGTACCGAATGGTATATATTATTTAATTGGAATTCATTATTGAGATGAGTATTATTTATTTATTTTATTTATTGCGGGCTATTATCCTTATCTTTCTTAGTTGTTTCATGACGTTTTGGCCAACTATTGCTCTGGCCTTTGTCAGGTGGTAACCGTGATGGATAGGAACTCTGAATCTCCTGACTGCATTCACTGCAATTAATGCCTTCCGTAGTGATGAGACGACAGCAACTACAGAAGGCAGTAATTGCAGTGAATGCAGTCAGGAGATTCAGAGTTCCTATCCGTCATGACGGAGGCCAGAGGAATAGTTGGCCGAAACGTTGTGAAACAACTAAGAAAGATGAGGATAATAGTCTGCAATAAATAAGATTAATAAATAATACTCATCTCAATAATGAATTCCAATTAAATAATATCATAGTTCTCTATTGGGATAGTTTTAGTTTTGTTGCACTCAGAGTGCCTCTCTTTAGGAAGCTGGATCTTGAGTTGTAAGCTATGTTCAGTTTCAGAAGTTTCCGATGGTTAGTTGTTCTATACAAGTCCTGGTTCTTAGTAGACAGTTCTTGAGTTGGAAGCCACAGAGCAAAAGATTCTTCCCGTGTTGACACGAAGAAAACACATGCAAAGTTGCTAAAGAAAAGGCTTCATTTTTATGGAGCAATTCTGGTTTCTGATTGGTTGGTAGCAGAACGTGAATTAATTCGATTCGTCAGTTCCTATCAGTATCGTTTATAAATTGAATCTCCCAACTATGAGGGAGCATACTCCATTATTAATAAAAAATATTGCAACACTAGATGTCTACCACATTGTACTAGCTGTGCGTCACATCTAACCCTTAGGGAGATGGTAAAAAAAGGAAACTTCTTATTGATGTTCAAAATAGTGTTGATTTATGAATGGCTATGTACAAAAAGTAGTGGTGTGGTGGTTATATGAAAATGTGCTGGGTGGGGAGGCTACAAAGTAATTGGTGTGGTTCATATTATTTGGATTCATCAGACTACTGGTTTGAGTATCATTTTCACAACGTTTCAGTCGATGTAACCTTTACAACGATCGAAACATGAAAATCACACTCAAGATGAGAACAGTAGTCTGATGAATCCAAATAATACAAATAACCAATATCTAAAAAATTCAGAAATGTAATTGAGTTGGAACGATAAAGTTGTCGCCCTAAAGAAAACACTACGGCTATATTTAAAAAAATTTTATTGAAAAAAAAATCAATTCAGGTAACTTGATTGTGTAGAAGAGCTGACATCTATTTAATGTAGCCGCATTCAGCTTCAATCACTGCCTCAATACAAATCCAGAATTGGGAGCATACCATTTCCACAAGCGCCAGTGGGAGCTCAGCGAATACTTGGTGGATGGCGGTGATCAAGCTGGCTTTGGCATTGTGGGAGGTCATGTTGGTGATGCTCTCAACGCATGACCAAACGAAGTATTCCAGTGGGTTCAGGAAGGAAAGGGCTTGTAAGAGGAGGGTACAAAGACGTAACACTCCTGAAGCTAAGCCTGAGTCTGTTTGGACTTGTGGGCCAGTGCCTTGTCCTGCTGCTGCATCCAGGATCTGCCAACAGCCACCTGATTGCACCAGGGGATCACCACACTCTTCAGCACATTCAGGTACATTTTGGTGTTGACTTTCAAGCCGACTTCGAAGATGTGAGGTGTCATAATGTGCCCCTCACTTGAAACCACACCAAAGACCATAACCATGGCCAAAAACTCTGTTTTCATTACTCTAGACTGTTATTTGTGTCCAGCGGTGCATTTTGAGGGTGCTGACAATGGTCCTGTTGTCATAATTTGGGTCAATAGAGAGCATGAGTTGTACAGCACCGCATTTCTGATCTTACTCATTGAACATTGTGTCACTTTCAAACATGATAGAAGGCTCCTATCACACTTGGGATTTGTAGATAGTCTGTAGCAAAAAAAAAGAAAACTGGTTTTCAACTAACAGAAATGGAATCATGTCGTCTTTTCTAGGGCAACAATTTTATCGTTCCACCCTGTATTAGTGCATATTTTGGGAAATACATCTAAAATCAAAGAATTATGCATTTACAATTTACATGAGTCGAGGGAAAATATTTGAGAAATATAACAGAAATTATTTTTTTGTCTATGAACAGGCTATGATACGTGTATAAACAAGATCTGGTTGGAGTCCTAGCCAAGTCTCTGGGAACTTATTAGTAAAATTCACACCGAGGTTGAGAGAGGCAATCAGCATGAGTACTGGCCATGATGTAAGAATTTATCCCAGACATAGCCGGGTGACACTGCTTGTGTATAAAAGTGAATGCACAGTGTGAAATTATAAATTTTTAGAGATATTTTGAGTTTCCAGAGTTTGGAGTGAGTTTGCAGAAGTTAACAGTTTAGGCAGTCAGCCAAGCTATGTAGCCCCCCCCCCTTTCTTCTGCTTTTCTTTACACATTCCAGTTGTAGCTAGAATTATGTCATGTTAATAATTTACCACTGCAAAAGAAAAAAGTCACAAATTGAACTTGTTGGAGACTTGCATTTAGCATCCAGAACTTCGGTCAACACCCTTCATTCAAGCTTCCTATGGATATAAAATATATTTTTGCCAGAAATACAAGACAAGCAGCTTGTGTTTCTTTGAGTGAACTCTGTTGAAATTTCAGTTTTTGTTTTTTAATCGGAATGCTATGAGGCATACTATGTGATTAGACAAACATATGTCATATTGAATTTGCTTCCTCTCATAAGATGTTGAGATCATCGATTGCTATCCCTGTCAACACAAACCATGAGAATAGTGGAGACCTGAACGGCTACACAACAGTATCTGGGTTGTTATAAAGGCAGTAATAGGTTAATAGTTACAAGTTTAAACTTGTAAGCTGCTGGGAATGGTGGGTTCAAATTTTGCCAGAGCAAACAAGCACTTCAGTATAATTTGTTAATCCATGCATGTGTTGACAGTGTCTAATATTTGATACAACATTTGAGAAAGGTATATATATATATATATATATATATATATATATATATATATATATATTTACATGGGGATCACCACTTATCAAGGCCCGGAAGCCACTCGGGGATAAGGGTTATTTTGTGTATAATAATCAATGGGATAATATCGTAGTAATAGTTGGTATTGGAGATTTGATAAAATGTCTTACTTAAGGGGGCGATTAATCAGGAATTTGTTTATGTTGGACTTGAAGACATCCAAGTTGTAGCCAGATGGGAAACAGGCAAGCGGAAGAGAATTCCACAGGTGTGCACTTCTCAGAAAAAGCTATGATCATGGAATCTACGTTTTGATTTAGGCACAGATAAAGAGTGGGGGAAATTACTGATAGTGGTTTTAGCTAGACGGGTGTTTATCATGAAGGATTGGCGAGGGGGGGACAAGAGATTGGAGCTCGGACAAGCACTTGCCATGGAAATAACAATAAAACAAAGACAGGCTTGCAACGTTTCTTCTGTGGGAGAGAGGTTGCAGGGAAGAGAAGAGAGCACCCCCCCCAAGCCACCAAGTCTATTTTGTACTTTATCAAGGCAGGATAGGCTGTTTTTTGAAGCTCCAGCCCAGTTGTGGCAGCAGTACTCCATCTTTGGACGTATATCGCTTTTATAGAGATAGAGAATTGCATCAGTAGTGAGATATCTTCTGGAGCTGTAGAAGGATCTCACCATTTTCTCAGGTAACAGACTTGATATACGTGTTCCATTTCAGATCAGGAGTAATGGTAAAACCCAGGAGGTTGTCAAAACATGAAGCCTCCCCAAGACGAGAGCCATTCATTTCAATTGATGTTAGATGAGGAACAGAGCATTGATGATGTAAAGTTAGGAGCTTGGTTTTAGATGCATTAAAAGTAACCAGCCATCTCTTCCCCCACTGAACCACGCGCTCAAGATCAGAGGAAAGGGAATCAGAGAGAGCTTTGTCATTTACAGCCTTTGATGTGTTGCTGTAGATGGTCGTGTCATCAGCATAGATGTCAGCGAATGATTTAAGTATGCGTTTTGGGAGATCATTGATGTAGATCAGGAAGAGAGTTGGGCCCAGTATGGACCCCTGGGGGACTCCAGCATTAACACTGTGGGCCTCTGATTGCTGCCCATCAACCACTACTTTTATGAATCTATCAGAGAGAAATGATTTAATTATTGAGAAAACATTTCCAGTAATACCGTAGCTGGAAATCTTGTGAAGTAGGCCCTTATGCCAAACTTTATCGAAGGCCTTTGATATGTCAAGAGCAATTGCCCTAGAAGGGAAGCCTTTGTCGAGAGATTCACTAATCCTATGAGATATAACTGTTAGCACATCAGCTGTAGATCTAGCAGAATGGAAACCATATTGCCTGTCACTAAGGAGGTTATTTCTGCTGAGGCGGTTGACTACTTCTTTATTTAATATGGATTCCAGTAACTTACTCATGACACACAAGAAACTTATTGGTCTGTACTGAGAGGGAGATGACTTATCACCTGAGTTCTTAAATACAGGGCATAGTGACAAGGTTTTTCAGGGTGTTGGAAAGCACTTCTCCTTAAGGCAACACTTAAACAGTTTTGTAAGTATGGGGGCAAGTTCTGGTCGAAGCTTTTTCAACACGTTAATTGGAATGCTGTCTGAGCCAGTTGCTTTACTGGAATCAAGGTTCTTGATTCGTTTGGCGACCTCATGCACAGATATTTGTATGTTGGATAGTGTGTTGTCTGTTGTAGGAGGAAATACGAGGAGTTGATGACCTTCGTCGCAGAGGGTAGAGTTAGCTGAAAAGTTCTTGGCAAATAGTTTGGCTTTGTCTGATGCTGAGTAGATGACCTCTGGTCCATTGATAATGGTTGGGATAGAATGCACGCATCTGTTCAGGATCCTGTTTGCTATTTGCCAAAACTGGTGGGAACCAAGCTGCTGCTCAGCTACTTTGGATTTGATGGACTGAGCATATAGCTCTCTTGCATTTTTTATTACTCTTTTACAGTGGTTGCTGGCAGTCCTGAAGGCAGCTTTAGTCTCACTACATCTATTACGTTGGTAGCTATGGAAAAAGTGATTTCTGTGCACAATGGCAGCAGCATATTCTGGGGAGAACCCTGGCTGGCTGTTAGGTTTTTGTTGGAATTATTTGGATGGTATGAATTGGTCTATGCCTACAATTAACCATTCCGTCAGGTCTGATACTATAGAGGATACATCCTTTTTAAACATGGAATGCAGAGGTAGATCAGATATGAATGTACAGAAGCTATCCCAGTCAGCCATAGAGTATCAATATACAGTATGGTGGAGAGGTACATCTGAAGACTTATTGCATTTCATTTTTATCTTAACTGATACAACTGTGTGATCAGAGGATCCCAGGGGAGATAGAACGGAACATGAACATAGCTCAAGGGAAGTTGTGAAAAAAAGGTCTAGGAGGCTTGCATACTGACCAGTAGTATCGGGCACACGGTGGGTTCGTGAACAATCTGAGTGAGGTCATAGGAAATGGCAAAATCATGACAGAACCTCCCCTCATCATCTGTCTTATTTGAGTGGGTCAGCCATTCCACATTATGGACATTGAAGTCACCGCAAATGTGAATGGTAGCCGAAGGATGAGCAGACAGGATGAGGATTATTTTCTCAGATATACTCTTAAGGACAGTAACCCCGCTGTCGTGGGGGTGATAGAGGGCAAATATGAATGTGGTGGTGTAAGCAAGTGCAACCCGGAAGCACATATAAGGTAAATTAAGGTCTTCTCTGGAGATATCTCTACCACACAGGAAGCCATCTTTAATATAGGCGCATATCCCATGTCCATGGTGATCTTGGGGGTCAGATTTAGATGTTAAGTTAGAGTATCTTTTTATTATGAACTCATCTAGGGAAGTGGTCGGCCCTATGCCAGTTTCGCTTAGAAAGAGTAAGACCGGTTCCGTCTACTGTAATTGGGTTTCAACCTCTGGAAGGTTGGAACGTAGACCTCTGATGTTGGAGAAGGAGACATGGTAGTAGGGGTTTACGTTGGAGAGTCTCTCAAGTCTTGGTTGTGCAACTAGTTTATGAGAAGGAAAACTTTAAAATATCATCAGTCTCTTTCTGTTTATCCTGGCATTGTTTCCAGTCGTTTTGGACTTCTTGTTACCGAACTAAAGTAATGCTGGTTCAGGAGAGAATGCTGTTGGAGTTTGTGCAACCCATAATTCACTATAAACTACCTGCTTGGGCACTCTTACAAGGGGTATTCACTCTTTCTCAAGATTGAAAGTAAACCACTAATGTATAGAAAATTATTAAAGCTGCATTTGTAGTTGATCACACCCAAAGTATACAGTATTTAACATATTGTGAAAGGAAATGGATACAGTAAATTACTATTATCTCTAATTTAATGGCCTTGTGTCTAATTATATGTAATTATAATAAATACAACAAACAAGCAAGAGCTACAGAATAGTATATAGATGTAATCACTGTCCATATAGACGATCTGTATAGGCCAGGAAGTGGAAGATCATTATATGTTATATTTATATAATAAAGTGAACCTTCATGTCTGTAAGTTTGATGGGTGTTGGATTGTGTTTTTGGCGTCATCAATTTTCTCCATAGAATTAATTATCTTAGCTGAGATCATCAATTGAAATTAAATGCTTGTATAAAAGGAGCAAACAAGCCATATTCTTATATATAAAAATATATAGTGTGTTTTTGCATTTCAGCTTCTTGTGACGGGACACCGGACGATGCCGCGTGTCCCGTTCAGCTAGGTGAAGATAAGAATGCTTATGGCCGGGGGGGGGGGCGTGCTGATACTGTGTCAAAGATTAAGACAAGTGTTTATGAGATCCTCGGGAGACATATCTGTTTTAATGGCGGAAAAAAAAGGAGATTATTTTTCTAGTTGGATCTGGTGAGAATGAGTTTTAACTAACGTAATTGATTCGGACAGTCTCGAGAATTGGGTTCCAAAATGTCTACTCGGAGTCGGGGACCCGTGGTGTTTTAACTCAGAGACCACCAAGCTAGTTTGACAGATATGTTCACAAAACAATAGAGAAAGGGAAAAGAATAAGAAAATAGAAGGATAGAAAAAGAAATTCACAAGAGAAGAAAGAGGGGGGAATAGAAGATAATGGAGAAAAGGAAGGAAGATGCTTTTGATATAAACGACGATCGCCTACTCGAAAAAGATATAGAAGGGTTTTTGGCAGTCTTTGGTCAGCGAGCGAAGCGTACACATCGGCTCTCGCCCCGCCTGGGGTGAGAGGCAGGGGCAGAAATCTCAGTAAGGACTAACTTAAAAAGATCTTGTTCTTAGCTAGAGAATTAACCTGAAATCTCAAGTACCTGCATCACGAAGCGCGGATAACGAAAACATGACTTTAAACAAATGTAGAATGATTGCAAATAATTATTTTATTTGGTTTAAACGAAAATGACCTCAGAGTTTTTTCTTTGTTTTTCGATTGCCGGCATAAGTGAAGATGCAGTTTATTTCAGGTATGCCCTGACGCCAGACAACGAAGACACTGACACGAAACCAGATTGACGGCCGAAGAGAACAATGTTGCCACACGGACTTGGGGTCATGCACGTTTAACGTGCCTTGAGCAGCGGAGGTATGTTTTCCAGGGACCAGTACGAGTCTGGTCACGCTGGAGGGGTCCACCACTAGACGACGCAGGCCCGGGACATTCGTTCTCGTTACAACGTGATGCACGTGAGATGTCCCGTTACAACGTGATGCGCGTGACGCGTCCGTTACATTCTGAAGAAACATATAAAACTTGAGAACTGTTTGAACTAGCTTATATAACTGACTGCTGTGAAGTCAAGATTCCAACTGCAAAATTTTCTCTCTTGTAGTGACAAAACTGAGAGAGAGAGAGAGAGAGAGAGAGAGAGAGAGAGAGAGAGAGAGAGAGGAGAGGGAGAAGAGCACAAATAAAGGAGATAGAATACGTATACACATCGAAAGAAAAGAGACAGAAATATCGTTATTAAGTTTGCCAGTAGTTCTGAGTTTTAACCTTTAGTGAAGCCAGTGTGAGCTAATACTGATTTGACCTTTGGTTCTGATGATTCCCGAGGGAAGAGAACAAAAAGAAATAATACATCACATGCGACAACACGGTCCCGAACAATTTCGTCCAAGCAACCCGACACGATCCTACACAACTCCATCAATTTAAACCCAAACACCTCCGTCGATTCAACATGACACGATTCTGACCAACACTGTCAATTCGAACCCAAACACCTCTGACGATTTGACACGACATAACACTTGAAAATGCTGCTGTCAAACCTGACATAGTTATATGGAATAAGTCAGAAAGTGTAGTAACCTTGGTTGAAGTGAGTGTTCCTAATGATGGAGGTCTGAACAGAGCTGAAAGGAAGAAACAGACCAAATATCAAGGTCTCATGTATGATATGAAAAGAAACTGGAATCTTAGATATCAATCATACCAGTTATTATAGGTGCCACAGGACTTATGAAGAAGAACCTGAAGTCCTACCTAACTAATATTCCTAGTGAACCAAGTGCAAAAGTGATCCAGACAATTGCACTTAAGGGAACAACGAGGAGACTAAAAAGAGCTTTGAGTTGGTTTCAATAAAAAGCAGGGCAATGTTGGCAGCTGGTTTGCCTGCCCCATACCAAGCATTACAATCTTTGAAGAAAGAAAATGAAAAAAAAAAAAAAAAAAAAAAAAACAACTCCATCAATTTGAATCTGAACACATCTGACGATTCGACATGATCCCGAACGCAATGACTCAACACGATACGTTACCAGAGCAACCTTGGGAATTACTTGTCGAATGACTGTTATCTTTTTTTATAAGCTTTGGACGAACTCATTTTTGCCATAGGTAGGCCCGACTTAGACATTAGCATACAATTCTTGAGCACTCTAATGCATGCTCCTCACAGGTTCAGTAACCATTACTTTTTGTCATCAAACTATAAATTTTAAACTATAGTTGAGTGAGAGGTTGCTGTCTTGGCCATGTTTCAATGCCATAATAACAAAATGATTTTAAATGTCTCTCCATGAGACCCTCCAAATGTAAGAAGAACTTCAGCTCTTACCATTATGCCACAATCATACAAAACAAAGTGTTTTTGAAGAAGCCACAAATACTTTATACAAGATCAATATTGACCTTATCAATCCTGTTTATTTGATTTCTGGATTTTCGTTCTTTTATAATCTTGATGAAATCTCATGGACTTGAAACACTTTAAATCGGGTTAAAAATAGCATTTTTGTATTTATTCATTTTACTGGAAATTCTGTGTGGAGTCACCTGCATATGGAGCAATTTAAAACATTACTTGAGTGTCACAGGGTGGCCATATGGTTATCCGTGCATCACTAGAGATTAACAAAAAAACAAACTAAAAACGATAGTACACGCCCTCTAAGAGCTTTACCACATGATTGAGAACAAAACTTACACTTACTCTCAGTTGTTCTGTTGTGTCAACACATAAATAGATAAACAGATCATACTGAAATAGTTGCTAAAGGCATCTTCATAGCTATGTAACATTTCAATAACAAATGTGATGAAGAAAGTTCAATGACATTAAACGGACGTTTTACAAGAGGATGCACATGGGAGCCTGTAGCCTTTTCACTTGTGTATGCTGCTTGTGCATTCAACAAATGCCTACTTATGTGTTATTGACAGTGAGCGATCAAGGAACACAATTTGATTAAATAAAATCTTTCTACATACGTGCTTGATCTTCATTCTTTGAGCATTGCTCCAATGTACATTTGCTTGCTGGATTGTCCAGTGATTTGATTCTGTTTCTTGGGACGAACGCACTTTATGCCCGAAAACACAAGAAGACTGCTGGCAGTTTAAAGGTTTCATTTAGATAGAGAATGTTCTTCAAAGCAGGAGGGAGAGACATAAAATTATTATTTGTAAATTAATTTTCTAACATGTAATATATTAATGGGGGGGGGGGCGCCCACCGTTGCCAAATTGTAAAAAAAAAAAAATAAATAAAATTGTGATAACAGGGGTGGGGAAGAGGGGTGGGGCGCCCAGCGTTGCCTGCTCGTAAAAAAAAAATGAATAAAAAAACAGGACTTGGGTGGCATCAACCAGAAGCGAAACTGAAAGGAAAATTTTTTAAGGAAAATAAAAAAAATTGACCTGCGCTGGCCGCAAACTCACATAACTTAAGTTAATAAGCGAATGCCTTATTGATGGGCCACATGTTATAATGTCACAAATTTAGAGAGGACACATGTTATAATGCCGCAAATTTAGCTGTTTAAAACACAAGAACATAACGATGGTTAGCACATGCACAGTTTGCAAACTGCATTGAAAGCAAAGTTTGATCTGACCCCCTCCTTTTCAAACAAAACGACATTTCTACATGAAATAATGGATGATTTTTTCCAATTTTTTGTCTGAGAGATCGCTCTTTCTAACAATGCACTGTACGGTGCGAATGACAAGTTTTTAGCAGACATACATAGACGTTTGAGATTTATTTAATAGACTAGTGGGGTGGGGGTGCCCAGTGTTATCTGGTCGTAAAAAAAAGAAAAACGGGATTTGGGAGCCATCAGCCAGAAGCGAAATTTTATCAATATGCCTATGAGAACACAGATGCTATAATATCGCAAATTTAGCTATTTAAAATGAAAGAACGTATCGACAATTCGCACATGCGCAGTTTGCAAATCATGTCAAAAGCAAGATTTTTATCTGACCCCTCCCCCTTCAAACAATTTTTCAATATTTTTTATCCAAGAGATCACTCTTTCTAACGATGCCATGTTGGTGCCTGTATGATATGCATGACAAAAGTTTTTAGCAGACATACAAACACACAAATATTTGCTCTTTATATAATAGATAACTATAATGAATTATTTCTTATTTAATTAATTTGTTGATAGACAAACTCGAGCAAGATTCATAAGATTTCTATATCATTGTCACATGTCTGTTTTGTGGCTCCTCTAAGCACAAAAAGTCACTCTTTCAAACTCAAATCTGTTGAACACGTAATCCAACTTCTTATGTCATAAATGCCTGCATCTAACTTGTTTAACTCTTGAATTTTATTTCCTGACCTGTCAGGTACATCAAGTACATTTTGCTTGATGTAAGGCCACACCGTAAATTCACCTAAATGACATGCTCTCAAAATTCATACTAGCTGACTCAATCTTTACCTACCAGTGTAGGGCTACAATTTATAACAACTATACTTTTGTCTTTGCAGGAAGATTTTGCTATCCTGTCATCCACAGCATTTCGTATTCCGAAATAGTCACCCATCTGGTACTGATCTAAATGTTTTAAATGATTCCTTTTGTCGACTAAATACTAAGCAACAAACTACAAGATTATCAAAAGAAAGTTTTTTTCCTCCATATAAATATGTTGTAAAATGTGTTTATCAAAATAAATTGGAAACCATGAATATAAAATTATGCCTATTTATTAAAATTTTGTGGTAAATGTAGAAACAAAATGAACAATTCTCTGCTTTCAGTGTCCATTTTACAAAACATTTACATGGCAAACAGAACCTTATTTGTAAATGAAACAGTTATTAAAAAGTTACGTTTTTATTAGATTTCTTCACCGACGTCGCTCCAGAAATAGAAATGAGACTTCCTATTTTTCTTCATGTATGGCATTCAGTTTAGAAATATAAAACACAAATAGTGAACATCACATGTCATCTCTTAATTCCAGATTTCAGCCTTGTTTCAATGTATTACAGTAATTATGAAACAAAAAAATCATATTTTTTTTTTTGGTGGAAGTGTTAATCTTGTAGTTTACTGCTTAAGCTTTAGTTATCAAATTTAATTTAATAAAATTTAGAAAGTCTAGCTTTTAGAAAAAAGGGATGTTATATTATAGCCAAATTAGAGAGGAAGAAAAAAATCAGAGAGTAGAAAGGTGTTGTGCTATCACCAAATTTGAGAGTACAGAGGATGTTGCACTATGGCGAAATTAGAGAGGAAGGAGGATGCAGTGCTAGGGCTAAATTAAAGAGGAGGGAGAATGTTATTCTAAATAGCCAAATTAAGAGAGGATAGAGGATGCTGTGCTATGGTCAAATTAAAGAAGAGGCAGCATGCTATGACATGAGAAAATTGTGGCTTTAGAGTAGAAAACATGCAAAATAGATAATGAAAATACAAAAGAATAACACCAATCATTATGCTTCTTTATTTTATTAAAAAAACAAAAAAGTCATTTCTTTCAAGAGAAGTTTTGACTTTAATACAGTTCAAATGATAGACGTGTTCTCCTGTGAATATTTTTCATTTTCAAATTTTTCTTTTTAATTTGATAATCAGATATAATCAGTTTGAAAAATAAATGTTTCTTTTTGGCAAAAATGTTTTAAAATAAAATTCATCTTCTTACAATCATTAATATAATACAGGGTTATTCATACTAACATGAAAAAATAGTTTTTCTTTTTTTGTGTGTTTATTTATAAAGCCTTATAATCACGAAAATAAATAGACTATTTACAACTCTGAAAGAATCTAGCACAAAATTGGTGCTCCTCATGATAAGATCTTTGTACCATAAAGATCAGACGAGGAGGAATCATATTTAATAAATCCGAATGACTGGGAAGCACTGAATTCCTTATTTCTTCTTTTGAATCAACGAATAAACTTGAATCTTGTTTAAATGGGAACTTTTTCTCAAGATGGCTACTAACAATGGATTTAACAAAGTGATCACTCTCACTCTTCAGTCCTCATTTTCTTTAGACAATTCGAATTCAGTAAATTTTAAATACAGAACCAGCTTCTTTTAAATTAGAATTCTTGATAATCATGTAAATCCCTAATCCCTGTTTAAAACTATATATATATATATATATATATATATATATATATATATATATATATATATATATATATATATACTTGGACTATTATTGATTAAGAAACAAATTTTCAAATTACAAACAAAATAAAATTGGTCGTTTTGTCAGTTTGCTCTAAAAGTGTGATATAAAATGATCCACTTGGAGTTGATTTCTTCAACTATTTCTGACATTCATTCAAATCATATAAAAATAATTTAAAGTCATATAAAACATCTACAGACTGACCAAATCTTCAATTTATTAGGGATTTCTTTTAAAAAAGCGTTCTGATGTAGATTCCTAGAATCAAAGATTACATCAAAGCTCACACACACCACACCAGTCAGAGACAGGAAGTTCCAGACTTCAATCCCACCTTTCTTATGTGTTCTATTGAAGAGCTCCAAGGAGACAGAAACTCTTTGACTGTCATGGTGCTAATGAACATTGATTGTGTGAATAATTATATATATGTCCCTGACATTGTATTAATATTTGTGTGTGTGTGTGTGTGTGTGTGTGTGTGTGTGCATAAAAATCTTTCAAAACATCTCATTTATAAATACTTTTTGAAATTTCAAACCGACAAGATATTTGCTCAAAATTTTCAAAAGGCATTGTTGAACAATAAATTAGGTAATTATTTTTATTAAAATTATTGCTAAATATTAAACAAGTATCTTATTTTCAAACTTTTGTTTTTAAAACTATGAGCATTTCTTAATTGATAATATCCCAAAGAATTGAAAATAGTAATAGAATTTAATGGAAGGGAGGCATTGTACACGTCTGCTGAATCATTTTCTTGTAACATCTTTGGTGTATGAATAAATTTTCAAATGAAAAATGAGTTACTTTTACATTTGTGTTTATCTTTTAAACAAATTAAAACAATAATCAAATTCTTAAGATATTGTCTTTGGATAAATGATCTGAAAATCTCAATATCTCCTGTCTAGATAGTCATGATATTAATTTTTCAAATACTTAATAATATGCCATAAAAAGATTTAAAATAATCTAATCTTATATTTAAAGCTTACTTTACATTAAAAAAGATAAAAAATACAATAAAAATAATAACCTCATTCTCTTTCTTCATATATATCACTTTTTTCTTTCTTTTTTAATTTAAAGGGAGATAACTATATAATTACAGAAATAAGGTAAAGACGCTAAACTTTATATTTACTTTAGATGAGTACAATTTAAAATGTTCTGAGATATAAGGATATTGCTTATTAGAAAAAAAAGGAAGAAATATTAAAACTATTATTTGCATTTATTTGCATATTGCACTCAGGGCGTATGATGTGAAAAGTATAAAAATATTTCTTTCATGTCAATTAATATCCAATCAAATTTTCACTGTATATTATTACCCATACTTTATACTAAAATCAAGTTAATAAATGTTTTCTTTTTGTGTCATATATTTTAATCACACAAAATACATGCTAAAATATTCCCCAGATTTGGAACTGGGTTATGTTTGAAAAAGAAAATCATTTTAATTGTTCTAATCGGTAACAATTTGTAAATAACTAATCAAAGGACTCATCTTTAATTAACTTTCTATCTATCATTTTCACCCTCTATTTCTCTTATCTGACCCCCTCACTATTATTCATCACTATCATTCCCGTTTCTATCACTATCTCTGTTATATTAGTATGAATATTGTTGTTGTTTCATTTCTTAACATTATCTTTAGTAGGTTTTTAAACTTTTCTGTTGATGTTATTAGCATTACTTTCATTGCTATCATCGTGACCATTTACTGTTATTCATCATTGATTCTAGCTTGAACTTGGGCATTGAAATTTCATTACTATGACTTCCTGAGCAGTGTCAGGACACGAGTAGGCTAGTTGGTTATACAGGACTATTCCAATCTTTTTATTCTTTCCTTTCTTTATTACCTTTGACTCTTTTATAAATATATATATTGATAGATAGATATAGTTTTTAATAAGCCAGTTTTTTCTGTATTTACATAATTCTGGCCTATCTCCTTTTTTTAATGAGAAGTATTTAGCTTCGAAATGTCATGGCTTAAAGACGTTTTGAATTAATTTTCGCCTTAACTTTTCCTTAATGTTCTAATGATATAATAAAGTTATATATAACTCATCTTTCATTTTCTTTCTCTTATAATAAGCTCTACTCTCTATTGCGTATTGAGCTTTTTTATTCGGTTGGGATTAAATTATCTATATATAAATACTATTATTTATATTAGATTGAATTTTATCTTTGTGTATATCAGGTAAACAGTACATCCTTTTGATTTCATTATTTATATATATATATATAACTATCTTATTGTAACCCTCCCTCTACCTCTCCATTTGCTGTATAACTATTTGATGTCTTCATATTAGTCATGATGCTATGTTTTAACTTTGAACTTGGTGTCAATCAGGATGAGACCTGATATCAAATACACGTCCATAGCGTTTCACAAACGATGTAAATAAATAAGCTTATGTCAAATACAAGATTGAAAAAAAAAAAAGTTACTTTAATTATAATAATCCTTACATAATATTAGGACACACTGGAATCAGTTTTTGCAGGATCAAAATTATCCCAGAGATAACATAAAAAAAAGAAGAAAAATGCTGTAAAAAGGAAATTCTAACTAACCATCCATTGTGACCACTAATCAGTTCAAGTAACAACACTGTCTGCACAAATAAGATGAATTCTGAGAATATTATCAATAAATATTTGTATGTTTTTGATTTACTAACCACTTGTTTTAAATGATTCTTCACAATTGCTATATAGTATTGCTACAGTATTATTAATTTACTATGATGTTATTCAATAGTATTGAAAACATTAGATATTGTTTATTGATATAAAATTATTACTACTTTTTTGATAATTTAATACCCAAGTAAAAAGTACCATTTAGCTAGATTTTGTAGAGAAATTCTTATAGTACAATGATTAAATATTCAATAAATTATTTCATTATTTCATTTATTAATTGTTATCAATTTATTTGAATAATAAAATCATTTGGTCACTTTTTTTATTAGTTCATATGATTCATTTCATATGTGAATATCATAAAAGATTTAAAAAAAAACTGAGGATTCAGAGTTGATTTATTTGTTTGTTTTAGTAAGGCAAATGGTTTAAATGTTTAAAGAGTTTATTGCTCAAGAATAACCGAAAATAAAACGAGGATGTGAGAGGAAATCAAAGTGGTTTTCTTTTTTAAATAATTAAACATAAGTTGAGGACAATATTTATAAGTTCATTTTGTGGTGTGACTCCTCCAAAATGCCACCCATAGAATCGTTAATAAAATTCATAACCTTTTTTTAAAATCCAACCATATTTAGTAAAAATAAACTTCAGTATATGCCTGACTTGTCTACACAAGTTTCAGTTATGGATGTCCAACAGTCTTTGTTTTATTATTCAATGATAAGCACATGGTATGATGTTCAAAATTGTCAATAACTCTGACACACTCTACTCTTGGTACACTCCTGATTTTAGCATTGGTAACACTTTTTTAGTTCAGTAATATTACAGAAATTGTTTTGATAGACATCATTTTTTAGATGATCTCACAAATAAAAGTCAATGGAGGTGGGAAGAGTAAGGTTCAGTAAATGTGAAGCCCATTCAAGATAATATCTCTTACTGATAAAACAAACGACAAAGCATCCCCAATATTGAATGACAATAGAGTAAAACTATTGATTCATGCATAAATCTTGGTGGACAATTCAGCCAGAGACACACTGGAATCAGTTTTTTATTCTTACCAAATATGGTTGGATTGCAGAAAGGATTGCGAATTTTATTAATGTTTTCATGGTTAGCATTTTTTTTTTAGATCACTCAGTATCCAAATTGTCTGCCAAGTAGATCTTTCCCCTAACATTTATGAGAGGCAAACAATTTAAAAATAATCAATGAAAGTGAGTTCATCTTTAGTAAATATTTTTGCTATGAAAATCATCTTTCAACTAAGATTAGAATTTTAGTCAAATTGAACCAATAAAATCCACAATCTTTATAAAAGATTCAAAGCATGAACAAATAATTCTTACTATTTATAATTTTTTGTCTAAATGCAGAGAATTTGTTCATTCTATTTATCTTTTACAAACGTTTTCCTTGAATATATAGAGTGACCCCACTCCCCCGTCATGGAATCATTAATAAAATCAACAATACTTTCTGCCATCCAACCATATTTGATGCAAATAAACTTCAGTCTACAACTGACTCATATATTAAGTTTCAGTTATGAATGTTTACCAGGTTTCATCGATATTAGAAATTGTGAATGTTAGATTGTAGAAATGATTGTGAATGTTATTAACGATTCAATGACTGACATTTTTTAGGTGTGTGGGGTGAAGCTCATCTGTAGAAGTCACAGAAAATAAATTTAGATAATATTTACAAATTATCTTGTGATTTTTTTTTTTTGTCGTATGCATTATGGGCATTTGGCTTTACTTTACAGATGTTGAAGAAAATATTTATTTCTCAGTAATACAATAATCATGTTTGCTAGACCTGTTACATTTACTTGCCACTCTATGGCAGCAAAGTCGTTTTTTTTAATGTTGGGGAAAATCCAGTTCCTCAAAAAAGGGGCATCCTGGATTGAAACAAAAAACAGAAATTACCTCAATCCAGAAGGATTTCTCCTTCACCGATCAATGACAGAAAAGATTAAATGTAGAATCAGAACATATACTACACTTTGCTCCTAACTGAAAGGCTATGTTGCTGTTTTCCTCATTTTAACTTCCATTACTAACATTAGATGAAAACTATCTTAGGAGACAATTTAGTAGAATGAACCTACTTTTATTGACTAAAGGATAGTTAAATATTGATCTGAGTAAATATGATTATAACTTAATAAAAATCCACTTGCTCAGCTTTTTAAATATTTTTATTTTTTTGGACTGAAGATATAAAGTGTGATAAAAAATCCAAAAATACTTCTGGAATCAAAAATCAGAATATTCATACAGTGCATGTTTTTTAAAACATACATGAAAATAACTCATAAAAGAATTGGGATATTTTGCTCCCAAGGTTTTTTTTCTTATGATGTAAAAACTCTTACTGTAATAGTCACAGATCAACAAATATCAGAATTTTTTTTGACACTTTTGTTTCCAAACCAACATATTTTTTTGGAAGAACCAAAAAAATCCTAAATGTGAAAATAAGAATGTTTTTCTTTCATCTTTTTGTGTGCAACCGATCACAGATTTTAAAATAGTTTAACATTTTTACAACTTTTTTGTCATTCATAAAAATCTAAAAAAAAAAAAAATGTATCGAGGGAGCAAAAACTGATTTCTATCAAAATAAAAGAATTCAATTTTTTCATAATAAATAAACCACATAGATATCATGATGGGATATATGATTAAAATATGATTACATTTGTGTAGCCACTTACTCTATTTAAACAAAATTCAAGGAGAAATTGAAGGATAATGGAAAAATAAGACTAGCCTTAGGACGACAGCACAAAATCATTAAATATGTTAAAACATTTTTTGTTGTCATTTTTTTTTAACATTTACACAAATGAACCTTTTATCAAACCCTTTTATCTGAAATATTTTAAACTTATTTTTTTTTAAATGTATGCACAAGTTGTTTTGTTTTTTATTAATTTGCAGGTATAACAAATTAATTAAATACTGTCACTTTGTTCAAAAGTTTTCAACTGAACAACTGAAAAAAAAATCTATTTTTCTTCTTTTAACAATAATGTCTTTCATTTCTATTAAAAGAGATTAAATAAATCTTGTGTTTGTGATTAATTTTAATAGAATATTGCCAATAGAAAGAAAGAGTAATCAATCATGATTAAAAATTATTTTTCTCCCTCCTACCCCCTCGGTCAAGCTTCTTCCTAAGAGACAAAATAATTAAGAGAGAAAGTAATTATAAATTACTCATTTGTCATGGGTGGGAATAATGGCTCAAAGGTGCAAATAAAATTGAATGGCATGAATGTTGGTTATCTCTAGGGATAAAAGGATAGAGGGATATAGTTTATAAGAGACGAAACACCGAGGGGAAGGAGGAGTAGGAAGAAGTAAGATAAGAAATTTTTTTTTTAATATCTATTTTAGGTCAATGCTTTTTTGAAAGTTAAAAAGAAATAACAAAATCATTTAACTTGATGGATGGATTTTTTTTCTTTTCTTTCTTGCTTTAAAAATATCTTAAATTAGTCAATTGGAGATTAAAATGAAAATGATTCGAAAGCAAATAAAAAAGAAAAGAAAACTATTCAAAGAAAAAAAAAGAATTAACATTTTCATAAATTTAAATTCCCATTCTCTGATCCACCCTTGGTGCACTAGTTAACAGTCTATGTGCATTTCTAATCTGTTATTTAAGAAAGATCTTTTGAGATTTGGAGAAAACTTTTTTTTGACAAAGTAGATTTTTAGAAGAAATACACACAGTTGGAAAAATAAACTTTGTATAAAAATTTGAATTTTGATCAATTATTAATTGGTCAACCTCAGACAAACTGAAAAAAAAAAAGAATAAAAAGAGTTCACATCTTCCCATTTTTGCAAATCCATCTTTTTTTTTAAATAATAATTTAAAAAAACACAGAGAAAAAAATGTCTGTTTTTTTTTTTAAACTCTTGTCTATAAATTCAACTTGCGACAGTTGATATCACAGTCAGAATCTGGTCAAAGTTCAATCAACAGATAGAATGGCAGCAGCAGAAAAAAGTCATTTTTGGTTTTTCATTCAAATACTAGTGTCACTAAAAGCATACATAAAATTCCAGCACAGATACACACGGTTTGGTTGACGGATTCTCTGAAAAAAATTTAAAAAACAACAGATTAACTCTAGAACAATAACATATAATACATATTAATAAAATAAAACAATATTATGTCCTTACAATAATATCACAAAATTCAATCCGTGTATTGATTGACGAAAATGCTATTTGAAACTTAAGCATAACATATCATGGAAAATATTATTTCGAACAGCAAAACATCAGGTTAGTGACCTAAACATAATGCGGTAAAAATTTGTATACAAACAATATTGTTTTATCTTGTTTTTATTAAATATTAGTAAACGAGTAACCATTTCAAGTTAAAATTTATTTAGTATGACACTTATAATATTAAGTCCAACATGCTTGAAATGCGTAAATATTGCTGAAATAGTTGCTAGTTTCTCTTTAAGTCAAAATAGTTACCCATTTACTAATATTAAACAAAAATAACAAAATGAAACAATATTTATCGCCTTTACACAACTTTCCATAGCATTATGTTCAGGTCACTAAACTGCGGTTTTACCTTTTAAACTTTAGCATAAAAAATCATGGAAAATGTTATTTCAAACTTAAGTGTAACAGATCTTCTGAATATTAAACCGTTTTATGGGATATGTAATACCGACACACAATACTGATAGTATGTACATAATTTGAATATACGTTGATAGATACAAAACTGAATGAATATCTTAGCAGATAATTTGTGAAAGTAGAGAGGTTGAGGAGATGCCTCATGTCATCCCGGATTATAAAACCGGCAATGCTGAGTTGAAATCCAATAGGAAAAAATTATATCATGTTCAATAAATATCATTGAGAAAGGTATGAGTCCATATTCCATCCCTGGTTATTGATATCAATTTGAGTTTTATGAATCATTTAAAATAAGTTTTCGAAAAATATTTTCTATACTAATGAGTCATCATTTATCAAAGTCAAAAGCCACTCGACAATAAGGATTAATGAAAGTTTCAGTTGAATGATGAAAAATACTATGAAAGAATTGAAAATGGAGTATGGAATGGACAAAATTTGATTACTTGAGAGGATGGCTCAACAAGTATTTGCTGACATTGAACTTGTAGATGACCAAGCTGTAGTGTGCAAGGAAGCAGCCTCATGGTAGTGTGTTCCACCGATGAAAGATTCCTGGAAATAAACACTGTTCAAGGAAATTCCGTTTGTTTCTAGGTACAAAAAGGAAGAAAGAAATTTTTTTGCTGTGATGGTAGTTAAAAGAGTTTTTGACATGAATGTTTTACTGAAGCTCAGCCGAGCTCAGTCGACCACCGTCTATGGAAATAACTGTAGGGCAGAAAAAGACCAGCAACATCTCTTGTTGAAAAGTGGTTGTAGGAAAGAAAAAAGATCATTAAGGCAAGAAGGAGTACTTTGAGCAGCACCTTGCTAGGTGTCACAGAAGTACTTTATCTGAGAACATATCTGACTCTTAGGATTGCATCAGGAGTCGGCTGCTTTCTGGAGTGGTATAATGATCTAACCACTTTCTCAGTGACTTTAGCAAGAGATTTGATGTCATTTTTTGATTTCAGATCTGGAGTGAAAGTCAGTCCAAAGCAAGAGGACTCCTTCAAGGAGTGACTCATTCATTTAAACGTTGACAAAATGAATATCTGAGCATTGGTGGCAAAAGGAGATGAGGTTCATTTTAGAAGTGTTAAAAGTAACAAACCATTTTTTTCTCACGTTATATCATGCGCTCCAGGTTAGAAGAGAAAGAGCATCAGTAAGATCTTTATCATCAATGCTCTTCAAAATGCTGCGACAGATAATTGTCTTATTTGCAGAAATGTCAACAAATATTATTTAGAAAATCATTGATGAAAATCAGGAAGCAGGTTAGGCTTAGACGAGATCGATACATTGTGTTTCAGACTTATGCTCATCAACAATTATTTTTAATCAGAGAGAATATGATGGTTGAGAAGACATTTCCAGATATTCCATAGTTTGTGAAGGAAATCTTTGTGTCAGATCCTGTTAATGGCCTTTGATGTGTTAAGAGCTATCACACTTGAAACAAAACCCCCATCATTAGATTCACTGATTTAATGTGAACTTACAGTCAATACGTGAGCAGTTGATTTTGCAGAACGAAATCCATATTGATTGTCATTAAGTATATTACTTTTATTTAGATGATTGAAAACGTCTTGATTTATCCCAGATTCAAACTTATTCATAACGCACAGAAGACTGATCTATTTTTACTGAGATGCAGAAAACTGATCAGCAGTATTTTTAAGTACTGGGTAGGCAACAAAATTTTCCAGTTGTGTTTCGGCATTAAAAATTAATCTGAAACAGGTTAGTGTTGTAAACCAGATAAAAATGAAACTTTTTATCTTCAACTAGTTGCACTTACCCAGCATTGCCTAGGATGCATTGAAGTTATTTTCGTTTCTCATTTTTATTTGTTTGCACATTTTAAACTAGGTAGACAACTATTAGATTCTTCAATTTAAAATAAGTTATCCTTTTAACTGATTTTTATTTTTAGATGAAAATTTAAAAATGTTTCATATTAGCAGTTGTCTAGGCTGGACTAAATAGTTTAAAAAATAAATTGTAACGAAGTATGTTATTATATTGCCAATAACATGGTACAACAATAACAAATGAAAATTGGTTAAACAAAAAACAAATTTTAATTTGTCAGCTTAAATGCTATTTGAATCTGACATTAAAAATCTGATATGATAAACTTTATATGTTAGATTTTTATAAACGATTCATTAGAAATAATTCATCAAAAGCAAACCGCATGTTGATCCATTGCTGTAGAAACTATTAATCCACCTGAAAAGAACTGTTGATTTTATACATATTTTTTCAGCTATTAAAATTGTTGCAACTGTTGCATTTGAATTTCATAAAAACTGCACAATCATAACAACCGATTAATATAGTATTACAGTAATAACGTTTTTGTATTCCATTATAATTATATGTTATATGTCTAATTTATAAATATCAAACAGTTGGTTTCCTGTCATTTCACCAAAATCAGTTCCATGTAAATTCTTCAAATCAATTGGTTATTAAGTAAATTGTTAAAATGATAACATATCAATGTTTTTTTTTTGCCCTCAAATGCTAGACGTTATTATCTGAACATAGGGAAGCCAACATTTATGTTTACCTGATGTCAGCAATTCCTGAATAGTGTACTGATTACAAATTTTCAGAAATAAATTAATATTTAACAGCTATTAAAGGGCGGAACAACACAGTAAATGAAGTAAAATGGTTATTAGCACCTAAAGTCCCACATTGTATCACACCACCATCGACTTATAAAATGAGAACTAAAAGCATTTTAAAGTTTGAATGATTTTAAGAAGATGACGCATGGTGCCAGACGAATATTTTATATGAAACTAGCTGCTCCGATCTGGCATTGCCCAGTGTGAACTTATACTAGATGAACAGGAAAGTTCTTGTGGAATTTTTAATTTTGATTTCAAATGATGTATTTTCAAATAAGTTTTGTTATAATACCTTTACTTTATATATCATTTTAAAGAGCGTTTTTCGCTCTATCTAATCGTTTAAAATACAATCGTTTTAAAGCAATTATGTCTTCCTTTTAGAATGTTGAGTACAAGATGAAAAAAATCAATTTCGCACAATTTTCTTATTTCAATTCAGGCTAGACTGAAAAGCTGCTGAGACAGTTCACAATACCACAATTGTGGTTTAAAAAATTTTGTGAAAGTGATTATAGTTTTGAAGATGATGAGTGTAGTGGTCGGCTATCAGATGTTGACAATGATCAATTAAGAACCTGTTCAAGAACTTGCTTCTGAATTAGGCGTAACATAGATGATTTCCAACCATCGAGAGAGATTGGAAAGACAGAAAAACTTGATAAATGGGTGCCTCACAAATTGAATGACAACCAAAAGAAACGCCATTATAAGGTGTCATTTTCGTTTCTTTTATACAACAAGAGCAATCTTTTTCTCGACCGGGTTGTGATTTGTGATGAAAAATGGATTCTTTATGATAACTGACAATGCGCAGCTCAATGGTTAGATGCCAACGAAGATCCACGACACTTCCTGAAGCCAGAGTTGCACCAAAAGAAGGTCATGCTGAATGTTTGGTGGTCTGCGACCAATCTCATCCATTACATTTTTTTGAATGCAGGTGAAATCATTACGGGAGTGACGTACTGTCAACAAATGGATGAAATACATCAGAAACTTCGACAACAACACTCACCATTAGTCAACAGAAAAGGCACAATTCTCCTCTATGACAATGCCCGACCACATGTTGCTAAACTTACCCTGCGGAAGTTGAACGAATTGGGCTACGAAACTGCCTCATCTGCCATACTCTCTAGACCTATCACCTACTGACTACTACGTTTTTAAGCATCTCAACAACTTTCTCCATGAGAAATGCTTCTAAAAACCTAAGCGATATCAAAAACGCCTTCAGCGATATCACCACTAAAATGCAATATTTTTATGTTACTGGCATAAATGCACTTGCTTTGCGTTTGCAAAAGTGTGTTGATTGTGATGGTGCTTGTTTCGATCAATACAATTTTTATTTAGCAACTACAAAATCACAAAGTAAAAGAGTGATAGTAAAAGATATAGAGTTAATAAGATGTTTCAAATTGGTTATAACAATCAAAATGGGAATTCTTTCTTCAACCATAACTTAATCTATAAAAACGTATTTTGACTGATTAAGTTGTATTATTATTGTTGTGATCTACACCGACCAAACGATAGTTGATGATAACTAACTTACTAATATTGTGATCTGCACCGACTAAACACTGGGTTGCAATAACTAATTTATTAATATTATTATTGTTGTGATCTGCACTGACCAAACACTGACTAGCGATAACTAACTTATTAGTATTATTATTATTGTGACTTGTAAAGAATATTAAGTAAATCTTTATTTGTTAACCTGCAATGATTTGCATCTGAAATTGCAATGAAAATACAAATAAAATAATCATCTGAAATAATTTGGGACGTTAAAAACTGACAACGTTCTTTTTTATCAAATCATAAATTTCTAGCAATCGTCCTTCGCTAGATCTGTAACCATTTCCCAATTTTAAAATTGTAAAACAAAGTTAAACCTGAGAGGGTAGAGCGAATTGGAAAGCGGGGTATGTCTATTTTGAAAAAAAAAAAAAAAAAAAAAAAGAACAAAACGATTTCTCAAAACTATCTACAAAAGAAAAACAGTTGATCGTCAAGTAAAATTAGAAAAAAATATTAGTGACAGAAATAAAAATGAAAAATATAGACATTAGTGTAACCTACAAAAATAATATTGGTATTAATAAAAATAAATGATCATGCTCTTTTTTTTAATCAGACGAACTTTTGAAACCGGAAAGATTTTTTTTATTATCCTTGGTTTTATTTATTTATGTATATTCGTTTTGTTTATATTAGAATTCTTAATAGATAATACTAAAATATAAGTAAAACAAATGAAATACGAAAAAGAACGATTCATAAAATGCCAAAGATTGAAAGATGCTGGAAATCTATGCATGCGCAGAATTTTTGAAAACCGGATGTACAGTTTCATTGACCAAGCTATTTTAATCTGAGTTTCTATCTGTCCCCCTTTCTCTCTCTCTCTCTCACACACACACACACACACACACACACACACACACACACGAGGGTCATTCCAAAAGTAAAGCCTGCTATTTAACTAAAAAATTGAAGAGCTGTGAAGACAGAAGTAATACAATTAAAACGAGCAACCTTTTGTGCTCCAGAATTTATTTTTCAACATAGTCACCACCATTCTCAATGCACTTTTGGCAGGAATTCAATGACGCATTTCTGCTTCTGATGCATGTCCGTGTTAGTGGTAGCATTCTAGGGTCTCACACCGTCGATATCGGATAGAGATGAAACTTTCAGTAGTTCAGTCATCATACCAATACAATTTGCAATCCCCTCTGATCCATTTGGGTGGAATAAAAATAGGAATGGAAGCAGCTCCATGGTATTGTGTTCCACAAATGAGCAGTTCTAGGGAAAAAAACTCATGGACTTTTCATTTAGTTTTAGGCTGATAGTGGTTGTAGCTGCCAATCGAGTGTTTGCTGTGAATGCCTTACAATGGAGGGGAGAACCATAGAGTGAAGCTCAGTTGAGCACTTGCCATGAAAATAACGTTAGAGCAGAGATAAGTTTGCTACGTCTCTTCTGTGAGAAAGAGGTAGTAGAAAGGAGAAAAGGACACCACCCAATAGATTTACTTTCGCAAGTAGAAAAATCAAATTTTGGGGTTTTCCCATCAGAAGCCTACCATCTAAATGCATTGCAATTATGCATCCCTTTTCCCAGTAAATAGGAAGCAATGTGCATGTTTTCACCAGAACTTCAATAAAAAGAGAGATTTATTTTATAACTTTCATTATCTTCTTTTATATTAAAGAAAGTCATCTGTGTGTTATTTTCCTTCAGTCGAAGTTCTCAGAAGTCAAGGGGCCCACTACCTGGGGCTAACACTTGAACTCTATGAGATATATAGATATTTGAATGTTCCATTAATGTTCTTTATCTCTCAAACACTGAGTTAGTAAGAAATGGAGAACATAATCTTCTTCTCCCCAATTAACTATTTTCATATATTGTATTATATCTTTCATTTTGGTCTCTTGGTCTTACTGGATTCCAGGACAAGAATATATCTAGCCTGGTGGAGTATCCAGCTTCGTGTTATTACTTAAGGTAACATCACTTGGAGAAGATGCACCATTCCTCGTAAAAGCTAATGTAAGTTAGCCATAGTGAGGAGATCTTATTTAGGCAGTGAATAGCGAATACCATGCGATTTTGAATATTTGGTTAGGATTTACTTCTAGGGAATATATCCTCATGCCAGATTGTTCTGACAAACCCCTGTACAGAGAGACCTTAGACACTTGAGGATAATGTCTTGTAGGCATTCAAGTTCTCTCCCTTCTAAAAACTTTCATCAGCCGCATTGGACAGGGTCGAAACCAGTAGCATCTGAAAGATCAATCCCTCGGATACATAATATGTGAAAATTAGAAAAAAAAAGATTAATTTTGTGGTGATTAACTGGACCATTTTTTAGAAGGGGGGGGGGTCAGTTTTTGCAAGTCACGCATGCATATCAAACTGAAACTAAGTTTAAAAACGTTATTTTGCAGGGTCATGAGGTCATAAGCAGCCGTGGCGCGTTAGCAAGTAACCTTTTCCCTTCTTTTCCTCTTTCATGTTTCAGGTTCGAACCCAGCTGCCATGACTCATTTATTTTTTTTTTTGGTTGCAGGGTGCTCACTGCTATTTTGATTGAAAGAAAAGTTATTTTGATTCAGTTATTTTTCTTTTTTTTAGAAGAGGATTCCAGTGCACAGACAACAAAAAGTGCTCAATATCCAGAGAATAGCTTCTTCTAGTGGGAAGGTTGTTGTTCTTTTTAGGGGGCGATTCTGTTCTTTTATTTTTGAAATTGTTGTGGGGGTATTGATGAAAGTGCTCAATATCCTTAGTATAGCAGCTGTGTCCAAACCGGACTTCATGCCCACGTGGGCAACGCCGGGTATCCATGCTAGTGTGATATAGTAGAAAAGTTAATGTAATAGACTTAACAATAGTTTGCAAAAATGTGAAAAAACAATAAGCAAAAAAAAAAAAAAAGAATTGTTTTTAGTTTTGAAAGTTAAATATAATTATTGTATAATATAGTCTTACATACATAGGTATTTGCAATGTACATAGAACCTTCCTAAAAAAAAAAACAAAAAAAAACAAGGAAAGTTATTACATAGACAAAACATAGCAAACTTTAAATCTACAGATCAATTGTTTGTCAAGTGTTGAGGCGACTGAATTGCAAAGTCATTCAAATAAATGATAAAATGCAATGCTCTTTCTTTTTCTGCTTCATTTGGATTTGCCCACTTTGCCACCACTCCAAAAAGCAAGTAAGTTTTCACAGGAACCTGTTAACTCCAAATATTTTCAACCAATGAAAATCGTTTAAAACTTCAAAAAGTCCTAAGTCTATGCAAAAGTAATAAGTGAGTGCAAACTTAGAAACTCCTATAAGACCTAATCAAGAAAATCAATTTCCTATAGGTTTCATCAGTTAGACGTATTAAACAGAACCACAAAAACGTATCCTCTACCCCCCCACCCTTACTTTGGCCGGAGGAGGCAAGACAAAAAGGACTCAATAACTCACATACCGGCCTTCTTCTTGTGCACACATTCTTACACATTGGTGACAGCCAGGCAAACAGAAACGAACTGCTACAAACAAGAACAAGGTAAACGAACACACATACACAGTGCCATGTTGTCAAATACTTATATACATATATTACTTATATATGCATATTATTCACACTGTGAATATTTTGATTTGTGACTACTTACCCAACTTTCTTGACCAAACACAAATTTGGCTAAATGAACATTTTCATGATTAAAAGTAACTTTTATATTCTTATCTCTTATATAAAAATGTTTTGTTATAAAATTTTGTTTTCCTTAATTTTTCATTTGTAGACCTCTTGCTTACTTGCACTGGTGACCCTTCTATTTTTCCCTTTTATTATGCATGTTTGTATATATCCTTCATTTTCTTCCTTTGCTAAAACATAACACTTTTATATGCAATTTATATTGATTGTCAAAGTGGTTCTTGACAATACTCAAAGACGCTATCGGCATCCAAAATGACTCTACCTAAGACAGGGATCACGCGACAGTGTATACTTTAAAGTTCATCAGACAAAACATATAGAATTCAGTGTAAATTTTACAATGATTTTTTTTCAAACCTGACTGAAAATATCGTTTCCATTATAAAAGACAGTACATGAACAAGGGAGATAAGTCTAAATTCACCTGCTAAATTCAATAACTGCTACGCAATTCATGTAATATACAAAATAATATTTTTTTGTTTTTATATTTTAAGAAAAAGATGACGCTTGTTACAAAGAAAAACAATGGAATTTTTACTGTGTTTACAATGAGTAAATCACAAAGTAAAAAAGAAGAGATACACATGAAAGGGAGATAATCTAACATAATAATAAAGAGGCACCTGCTAAAATCAACTATGAATATGTAAAAGAAAACAAAAAAAAAAAACTACTACTACTGTGAAACTGAATAAAGTTCCAATTGTCCAGAGAAATGGGACTTGCATCAGTTCTATGCATGAGAGAACTTTTGTACCAAATGTGTCGAGGTCAGGACACAAATTTCCCCCATGGAAAAGCAAAAATAAAGAAAAATCTGGATAATGTAAGTACCTGCGGTAGAAAGAAAATATTGTACACTAAAAATCACATCAATTGATTAAATAGTTTTATCTTTATAAAAATTATTATTTTAAACCGAATTGGAGTTTCCAATATCCCTCTCGTCATGTTAAGTATGGCTTTCTAAAATCTTGCAAGTTGGACATAATTGGAGTTATTTCCCTTGTTCCTTCAGACTATTTTCAAGATGGACTCGTGAGATCATAACTGTTCGTTTAGCCAAAAAAATTAATTAATTTTCTTATCTAAAAATAAAACTACTAAATCAATTTACACGACTTTTGGTGTATAATATTTTCATTCCATTACATCATACAGGTTTTTCTTAGTTTTTTTTTTTTTTTTTTCATAGGGGGAATTCTGGATAAGCATCAATTTCTATCCCGTTTGTCAAGAAGAAGGCAATGTTTTTAATTTTTAATTAAGATTAGGGTCAATTATCTTCCTACCCCTTCTATGTTAAGAATGGGTTAATAATGTTCTTTAAATCGTTAAGTGAAAGATTTTTATTTATTAAAAAAAATTTTAGAAAGTTTTTTTAACTTTACTTTTTGGGGTTAAGGCTAAGTGTTTTTAAAAACCCTAACGTGGATTTACATTCATATTTTTAGTTTCAATTCCTTTTTTTTTTTTTAGATTGTTTTCATAATTATCAAATTTTTATCGCTTGTTTTACTCTTGCAAACATGTAATTGCACTTTTATTCATTTTATTTATACCATTTTTTTTCTTTCACAAATACTTACCTTGGTTTTTCTTCTTTTACAAGTTCAGGAACAATTGTAACTAAGGCGATATAAATAAAACCACCAGCAGTAAATGGTAAAATCCAAGCTGTTTTAATCCCTGCAAAAAAAAAAAAAAAAAAAAAAAAAAGACAAAAATGATAAAATGTCTTTAAAAGAGAGCACAGTTATAAAATGTGTAACATTTCTATTGTGTTTAAAAGAGTAAAAACACACTGATATATGAAAACATAATAATATATCTTTATTGTCAGTGACAGTTATGAGTGGTTGGTTGTTAGGAGGGAGATGCATGCATGGGAATTTGACGAGTTGATTCTTTTTGGGTCCAAACCATCAACCAACAACAATATCCTTTTTAGTTGTTATTATAAATAATTTGTGACCACCTGAAATGCCTATTTGGGATGACATTATCATTGTAGCCATGCCCCAATGACGTTTTATTCAGCCATTATTGTTTCACTGAATTGACCTGACTTTGATTACAACTGTGTAATCTTTCGCCAAAAATGACCTTTCAAACATCATACTTCTAACTTATTTTCTTTTTGAAAACTGATCAAATTTATTGCTTCTTCACAGCATATGACTGTGTTAGGTTGATAATTTTTATTCAAATAACTTTTGGCGCATTTGATAAATGTTTTATTGTACTTTTCAATCGGACAGGTGCAAATTTTTATCGAAATGATTTCTTATTACACATGGCCTAGGTGTTAAACAAGATGTGAAGTTTATAATTTTATTCAAATGTTATGTATGGTATGTTTGTTAATTATTTTGTTGCTTCTTAAATTTGTCGCCAGGCATACGCTTTTGTCAAAATGATTTCTTGCAACAGATGGCCTAGATATCCAACAAAAGAAAAAGAAAAGAAATTTAAAATAAGAAAAAAATATGTTCATGAACTGTGAGAAAAAGATAGTTGATGTAAGGTAGTTTGTATTATGGAATAACATATCAAAATACAATATCAATTATCAACCATACATATCTATTTATGTAAGGTTAGATATGTGTATGTATGAAGGCAACTGATGCAATGTTCAACAATGCAGCACCCTATGACTCTGGAGAATCAAGGAGTTATGAATGTGTATATGTTTGTATGGATAGGATTCACTTCTAAACTAATTAACCAATCATTATTACTTTTAAGACACATCTGCCAAGGATAAGGGTGGGTAATGTAAGCTGAATTTAGTTTAATTTAGTTTTATGTAAAGGGGCAAAGTGGGGGGGGCATTTCATGAAAATTCAAATGCCTTTGATTTTTGTGAAACTTTAACAATAATTAAACATCAATAAATATTTCTCAAATTTCAGTTTCTTTAGAGTATTTTAAAGGGATACTGGGTGTATAATATACACACAACCTTTCATTTGAAAAATTAAATATTTCAGATTTGCATTAAATTTAATATATATCAGACATCAATTAAACAAGATTTTCTGAATTTCTTCTTAAAACTTCTTAATTCTTATAACATTACTAGACAGTAGTGTATTTCATTGGACATCTGCAAAATCCCATGCCTCATGTGCTTAAGTAAGCCAGATCTCTCTTATTTGTAAAGCAATTTTTAAAAACAATTATATGGATGCTAAAAGAATAAAATAAACATTCCAATGATGTTGATTCCGTGTGTCATTATACATTGAATATTTTTACACTCCAACAGAAAAATGAAAATATGATCAAAACTGAGGATAACAGAATTGCAAACTGTTTTTGAAATTTAAAATTTCATACGCTACATTCAATTAAAATGTGTGAAGTTAAATTTGATTGAATATTGCTGAGATTTCAAGGGCTATTTAAACTTAGATGACTAATTCTACTAAATTTTGATTTATATTTCTACTAGTATGGGTTCCAGGGTGTTTGGAGGTGTGTGTTGAGCAAAAAAAGGATAAATAAATAAAAATTGCAGTAGGCAGGCAGACAGGCAGGCTCGAACCTGTAATGCGAAGGAGGAAAAGAACACGAAAAAAAACAAAAACAAAAACGTGACGTCTTTACTGTTGTGTCCATCGGCAAACTGGAAGTGACGAATGTTTAAATTAAGGCTAGTCAATTAAAAAGAGGGGAAGACTTTAAAAAATATCAGCGAAAAAAGCGACCCCTCCCTGTAGAAAGGTGCCCAGTTGAAGGTGAAGGAATTAATGTTTTTAGTCAATTTTTCGATATTTGTCGTCCGAAGGGTTGGGCTTCAAAACGATACCGATCTCGTGAAAATCCGTCGCCTCTGTTGAAAGTTTTAGGCAGACATACAAACATGCATACATACATTTAAACAGACAGGTGAGATTTACATTATAGATAACCACTAGAAACAAAGTTACAACGAGCAAAATTGATAAAGAATATTTCGAAATTGATAAGTGAACATATATAATTAAGTCTTATATAGATTAAAATAAAATTCTAATAACTTTCTATGTTTAAAAAATATTTCTTTAAATAAGATTCCTATTCTATTAAAAGACCTGTGATTCTTTGGTTCACGTTTCTTCTATGATCATCTTTAAAGGATAATGTCAAAAAGAATCTTTCTTGTGTGTTCAACCATGGCCTACTATAATATGTATAGTAGGTCATGGTTCAACCAAGTGAATAATATGAGATATTCATGAATAGATTCACAATCTGTATGATACAATGTGTTAGTTTTAAAATCTTTGAAACTTACACATTTTAATTTATAATTCATTATTTACAAGAGATACATAAAATCTCCCTGCATAATCAGAAAGATCATATAATTTTACATAAGTGTACCAAGTTTCATGAGAATAGCTAACAAAATAAATAAATGGGAGAAATTACTGAATTTCTTGAAATCCCCATCATAAAAATGAACCAAGAATCAAGTATCTTGACACATTTTTGATTACAAGGTGACATATGTACCAATGAAATCAATAAGAACTTGCAACATATTGTCTTTTTAATGATAATTTTCTGAGACACTTATTGGCATAAAATAAATCAATGGGAATATTAAGACAAAATGCAGAATCAGTGTAATTCTAGATGCTGCAGGAAACAGTGAAGAAATAATGAACAGGGTACATTATGTGATTGGGTTCTATGAAAAAATCTTGACATGATGTGTAGCAAAAGAATGATTTGATTGTTATCTGCTGTATTTTAAAAACATGATTAAGTAGAGCATAAAGAAAGCATAAAAAACCATGATAAATGATAATATATCTATTAAATTACTAGCGAGGGGTACCCGGCGTTGCCCAGGTGTTTGGAGGTGTGTGTGGAAACTCCGGGGGTGGGGTGGAGTTAAAAAAAAGAAGTCAGTATGAGGATCAAACCCAAACTGTTGAGGCAAAGTTGTAAATTAAAGTGTGAAAAAAAAAAAGTGCGACGTTAATGATTGCCCCACTGCGAGATGCTAACGGAAACATGTTTGAATTTATTTAATTACTTGGATTTGGCAGGTGCCCGTTTTAATGAGTTAATGAGGTCAAGTTTGACTGTGGGGATAGTATTTTCCCAAGATGTTATAGGAAAAAGACTAACCCACATTCAGCGAGCGACGAATGTTGAATATTTATCTTCCCGAAATCGAGCAAATTAAATAGACAGGTGAGCTTCGTTGTTAACTCTGAGATATTACGATTTATATATGATATAAAAAGTTTTAAAAAGTTTTGAAGTGACCGACCGCTTCTCTGAAAAAAGCCTTTTGTAGACATACAGAAAAAGCGAACACACATACACACATTTTCGCTTTTATATTTATAGATGATACAAGGCATGTCTTTGTAAAATTAAGTGTGTTTGCAGCTTAAATAAAAGACAATTATTGAGAAAATATATCACTTTAATGTCTGAACTAAATGACCTTATGAATGCGTCCGATTTAAAATTAAAATTAAAAAAAAAAGCAAGTTTCCTTAGCATCTTGTCAAGCTGAAGCCACATTCAATAAAGACTGAAAGTTTTTTTGCTTTCATGATGCCAAAAGTAGGTGCTTGTTGATTGGTCAAAGTGAATAATTTTCCCCAATCAGATGGGACTATTTTAGAATAGAAGGGAGGTAATTCATTAGACAAAGGGGAATAATCTAAGACAATTTAATAGACAAAGGTGAATAATCTATTTAAGACAGTTTTGACTAAAGTAAAAAGATGCAAACTGAAGTGGCACAGGCACATCACACAATCGACAGGGCTTGTCAAGAAAATCCTGCAAAATATGCAATGGAGGGAAGAGAGGCAGAATTTGAACGAGATAGGAGAACAATATCCTGAAATGAACAGGCATAAAGTTAAGTGACATTATAAAATGTATGAGGAGAGAGGAATGGTGAGAATTAGTTTCATGTTTTATGCGATTTTATTCCGGTCAACAGATTAAATGAAGCTGTTTTAAATATTGAGCACCTTTTTGTAAAAACAGTAAAAAAACAAACATTACCAAAATGTATATATATATATATATATATATATATAGAAAATTTATCAGAACTGTTCAATGTAAAAGATTGATAAATGTTAAAATTCAACAACAAAACATATATATACAAGTAAGCACTGTGCCTAAACCTAAACGTAGATTTCGTGAACAATGCTTCTTTCTTAGAACTGCATGTCTGTAGAACTCTCTTCCGTTTGTCTGCTTTCCAGCTGACTATAATTTGGTCGTCTTCAAGTCCAATATAAACAAGTTCTTGATGAACTGTCCTCTGAAGTAATCTAATTTACAAAATTTCCACTACTAATGATTACTACGATATTGTTCCATTGACTACTGTACACACATTAACCCTTATCCTGGAGTGACCTCTGGGCCTTATAAGTGGTGACTTCTTTGGAAAAAAAAAAAAAAAAAAATCAATGGTATTTTAAACTCCAATGACCAAGTGTTTATTCATTTTTTTCTTGATTAAGTAATTCAATGTAACATGACAAATGTTTCGAGCACAAACAGCAACCGGAAATAAACATACAATTATCAGGATGTTTCATTCATGCAGGTCATCAGAAAAACATCAGATCACTTCTGGAGAAAAATCATTATTTAAAACCTGTCGTAGTCTGTGCATTTATTTTAAGCGAGGTTTTAAAAACGACCTGGTTTCCAGTGTTTGTTTGTCTTTTTCATATAAATAAAGTGAAACTGAATCGAATCAAATCAACTCGCTGGCCTTCGTGGCCGGCATGTGTTGAAGGCAATCAGCTTTGATCAATGTGACGAATACCTTTCATATAATTGCTATTCATTTGAGAGCTCCCCTTTTTTGGTGGAGCTTGGTTTCCTCAACACCGTGGAGAAAACAAATAAATGAAACAGTGAGCCAACGTTTATTTCTGCACCTGCATATTCACTTAGAAAGTCAACTTTTTGGTTGCCATCGCTAAATTTGAATGCTTTTCACTTCCTATGGCCGTGTAGCGTAGCAGTAAGACGTCACATTTTCCTTCACTTTTTCACCTTCGCATCACTGCGTCATGAGTTCGAGCCTGCCTGACTACTAACACTTCTTTTTTCTTTTACACCTCCAAACACCCGGGCAACACCGAGTACCCTGGCTAGTCTAATTTATATATATATATAAAGACAAAATGTGTGTGCACATTTTTTGTATGTCCAGCAAAGGTTTTTTTTCGGAGGGGGGGGGGTCTCCTTGAGGTTACTATGTTTTAGAACTTTTTATATACCGTCTAGATCGTAATATCTAGGATTTGCAAATGTACGTTGCATCTAGATCTATTTACATCAACTTTTACAAAATTCTTGCTATTTCAGCTTCTTTTGTGTTCATTTGGCTTTTTCGTATAAAAGCGAAACTAATCTGAAGCGAAAATAACTTTCCCGGCCTTCATGCCAGGAACATCCAGAAGCAATGAGGTTTGATCAATGCAGGGAAAACCCTTATATCAGACAATTGCTATTCAATTGGATACTCCTCTTTTTAGATGGAGCTGCCCCCCCCCCATCTTGGGGAAACAAACAACCAAAGTTGAGGAACGAAAACCAAAAAAACTGCCTCGCAACAAAATTTAATTTTTCATTCACTCTATGGCATGATGTCTGATCTCATTTAATTCACTCACCTGTTAATTGTTTGATTGTTAAATTGAAACGCTTTTCTGTTACTCTGCCATTCTGGCTCAGTGGGTAACTTGTCAGGATTTTTCACACTTTCTTTTCCACCTTTGCCTAAAGGTTCCGGGTTCGATCCTACCTACCATGACTTTTTTTTTACTTTTACCAAATGGGCGATGCCAAGTACCCTCAAGTTATTTTTTTTGTTTTTCTGATTTTTTGAAGAAGTTTAACATCGTTTTTTTTATTTTATAATATTTAAACAGGGTTATTACTTCGCCCATTTTGTTTTGATATACCCCCCCCCCCACACACACACACACCTCCAAACACCCGGGCAATGCCGGGCACTTCCGCTAGTCTAATATATAAAAGGCAAAATGGGTATGCACATTTGTGTATGTCTGCGAAAGCCTTTTTTTTGTGGGGGTTCTTGACAAGGTTACTATTTTGGAGAACTTTCCTTATATTCCCTAGATCATAATACCTCCGATTAGTGAACGGATGTCATCTCTATCTTTTATTTGATCGAGTTTTAAAAAAATCCCTGGTTTCCAGTGTTTGTTTGTCTTTTTCATATAAATAAAGCAAAACTGATCGAAGCAAAGCCATATGCCCAGCCTTCCTGGCCGAGACGTCTTGAAGGCAATTAGCTTTGATCAATGTGGTGGAAACCCTTCATATCAAACAACTGCTATTCATTAAGACACTGCCAAAGCTCCCCCTTTTTGGGGGGAGTTAGTTTTCTCCAACATCATGGGTAAACAAATATGGCAGAACTCCAATCTCTGGTCCCCCCTCGCCAATCTTTCACGAAAAACACCTAGCTGAATCCACTGTGAAAAACTTCCCCCACTCTTTATCTGTGCCTAAATCAAAACATGGATTCCATGAACAAAGCTTCTTTCTTAGAACTGCACGCCTGTGGAACTCTGTTCCGTCTGCCTGCTTCCCACCCGACTACAACTTGGATGTGTTCAAGTCCAACGTTAACAAATTCCTAATGAACCACCCCCTTAAGTAAACACTTTATCAAATCTCCACACTAACGTAATGTACTTGCAATAACCCTTATCCCTGAGTGACTTCCGGGCCTTGATAAGTGGTAATCACTGTGTAAAAAAAAAAAAAAAAGCTGAAAGCTTAACTGGCCTAAAGCCAGTCATTTCGCTATCCACTATGGCGTAATGGTTGACATCACTAAATTTGAACGCTTTACACTTCTGCTTGCATCATCATGTAACGGTAAAATGTCATGTTTTCTTTCACTTTCTTTTCCGCCTTTGCGTCGCAAGTTTGGATACATTTTTTTTTGTTTACACCTACAAACACCCTCGCTAGTGATATGCAAATTATAGTCATAAGTAGTTTTGTTTTTATGATAAAATCTATTTATAATTTTATGATTTATTTTTTATTCTATTCATTTTTTAAAATTCTTATTCACCTCCCAATCAAAGCACATTGCCATTTGGATACAAGAGGCTACTATTTGAGACCATGTTTACAGGGGCACTATGTAGGGGGTCAGGCAAGAAGATGTCTGTCCACATTACATTTAAATTTCTGGATGTCATTACAGTCAGGAAAGTAGGAAACAGAGAGGAAATTCTAAAGTCTATTGGTTTGTGGAAAGAAATTGTTTAAGTAGAAGACGTTAGAGCATCCCTTAAAAAAACAAAAAAAAAATTGAATATTTCAATTTATTGAATTAAACCAAAAATTAAAATTGCATAGTTAATAAATTGAATGGATGCATCCGGCCTTAAAACAATTTTTTCTACTGGTGGATCACCACTTATCAAAGCCAAAAGCCACTTAAGGACAAGTGTTAAACAAGATAAAATCTTGTCAATGGAGAGATGAAAAACCTATGAAAAGATTGGAAAATATTGATGAGATGAACAAAGTTTGTATTATACAATTCATAACACAAATCTATTGATATTGAATTTGCAGGTGACCCTGTTATAATCTGTAGAGAATTAGTCTCATGGTTACGTGTTCTGCAGACCTTGCAAAGAAAGTCTGTTTACGACTGACACTAGACACATGGAGGAAGAAAGGAAATTTTTTTAATTCACAGGCTAGATATGAGCATCTAGTGAGCTGGATCTAGCACATCTGATGACCCTTTATAAACGACATACATGATTTTTAATTTGCCATTTTTACTGTATACTAGCATTTCAGCCTGCCGTTGCCCGATTGTTTGGAGGTGTATGTTGAGCAAAAAAAAAAAAAAAAAAAAAAAAAAAAGCGGTCAATTTTTTAAAACTTTGACCCCTATTATGACCCCTTAACATTTATTGTTTGGGGCTCAAATCAAGTTATTAAGTTAGATCCATGCCCAAAGAACCTATATCTAAAATTTCAAGTGTCTAGATCCAAAATTGGCGGAGGAGTTTGGTAAAGTTCTCAAAGGTCAAATCGTTGAACTTTGACCCCTTAACAGCCAAATTTCTGGCCGAAAATGGACTTTTCTTTATGTATTAGATAGTGAATTTTTGGATCCTTGATTGTTTTTAATTTTTGTTTATGATCAGCAAATAAGTTTTTTCATGTATTTATTAACAGGATTTAATCCAAGCTTGTTTTTTTTTACAAAAAGAATATAGTAAATGATGAAAAGGACATGGTGCTTACCTGCCTCTTCAGCAGATTCGGCCATTAGTGCTGTGACTGCACCAAGTAATCCACCAGTTGCAGTGAGAAGCTGGAAAAAAAAAAATTAAATAGCAGAAAGAAAGTTTAAGCATTTCTTTAATTATGAAGGGAAGACCTATCTTTTTATTATCTCCATGATAATATCAAAAGAAGAAAAAAGTCAGCTGACTAGTTTTATCCTCCCTGTATCTAAGGATATTTTAAAGGATGAAAAAAAAGGAACTGCGTATATGTTATGGTATATATATATATATATATATATATATATATATATATATATATATATATAAAATGAGGGATGCATCTTACAGACTAATCATGTCTAAACCTACTTGTGCATGTCAGGTTTTAAAAAACCCAACATGTGCAATGAATATTGACAAATTTTCCATCCCAAGTCATGCTCACTCTTAATATTATTTAAAGATCTTGGAGACTATCTATGTTCATTTTAAACGACTCTCCTTTTCTAAATACACAGAGTGTCAGTTAGGTTTAGATATAATTAGTCTCTTACATACATCCCCCAGATACCATAATGCTATTTTTATTTTAAATATGCATCATTCTTAATGAATCTTGCTTTCCTGCCTGCTGTAAAACTGCTTCTGTAGTACCAGTTTTTAAGAATTCTGGCGAAAGAACTCACCCACTAAATTATCGCCCCCATTAGCCTCCCCCACTTTTCGCCAAAATATTTGAGACAATAATTAACCAAGCTCTAGTACATCACCTTACAGATGCTAAACTTCTGACTGACCAACAACATGGATTTAGACAAGCCTGTTCAACAGCAGACATCCTAACTATAATCTCAGAACATATATACCAATCACTGGACAAAGCGGCGGAGGGTAGAGCGGTAGCTCTAGATATATCTAAGGCTTTTGACAGGGTATGGCATGAAAGTCTTCTCAGGAAAATCAGATCATATGGTATCACTGGAAGAATACATGACATAATTAAATCCTTCTTAGATAAGAGAAAAATCCAGGTTGTCCTTGATGGTCGTATATCTAAACAATATGATATAAATGCGGGAGTACCTCAGGGGTCTATCCTGGGACCTCTGTTATTCCTAATATTCATAAATTACCTCCCTGACAAAATTGCCTGTGAGATGGGTATGTATGCTGATGATACCACACTCTATAACAGGCACGACAGGAAAACAAATGAACACATATCTAAAGAAATGGCAGAAGCACTAGAGGATGACCTTCAATCTGTAGTGGAATGGAGACATAAATGGATGGTCACATTCAATGCTGCTAAGACAAAACTCGTTTCCTTCAATAATTACAAGAAACCTTCTCTACCACCAATAGCAATGGCCAATGGCTCTTTATCTGAGAGTACATCCTTTAAACTCCTCGGCTTAATGCTCTCAGGAAACATGAGTTGGAACAATTACATCGAGAGTATCACCAAGACTGCTGCGAAGAAGGTAGTCTCTCTCTACCATGCTAGAAAGATACTAACGCCTGAAAGTATACCTCTATAAGGCCACCATTCGCCCATGTATGGAGTATTGTTGTCATATTTGGGCTGGTGCGTCTACCACTATTCTCTCGCTCCTAGACAAGGTTCAAAAGAGTCACCAATCTGATAGGTCCTGAACTGTCATCTAAACTTCAGCTCCTGTCCCATCGACGAAATGTTGCATCCCTCTGCCTTTTCTACAAGTACTTTAACGGTGAATGCTCTGACGAACTGCAAGCACTTGTGCCTCCTCGACGTAAATGCCCCCGATAACCCGACAAGCAGCTAAATCCCACCCCTTCACAGTAGAGATCCCTAGATGTAAGAGAGCCTTCTACTCCAGTAGTTTCTTCCCCAAGACAGCTAAACTTTGGAATTCCCTGCCGAGTCCCTGCTTCCCCAACTGTACTGACATGCAGAAGTTCAAGTGAACCGACATCTTGCTGCCCAACTCCCTACACAGTACCCCTGATGCCCATGTCCCTGATAATAGCCCCCTACAACAAAGTGGCAATATGCCTTGTTTGGGGTGAAAATGCAAAAAAAAAACCCCAAAAATCTCTTGATAAAGCTCTTAGTGAGAGTGAAACTGGTTGGCTGACTTTTTTTTTAATCATGAATAATAAAATAAATAAATCTTCCTTTTATAATTGTGACAATTAAATTTTCTATTTAAAAAAAATCAGGAAAAGAAAGTATTTCCCAGTAAAAAAGAAAAAAAGTTAACAGACTAGAGTTATAACTATGTTGCAGGACATGATGTCATTGGAGGAAATATTGTAACGAAGCCATAGGCACATAAGTAGCAACAGCGCTATCTCACATATGCAAATGACCAAGACGTGGCATGAGGTGACGTTACAGTGGAGGAATAGAAAGAAAAAACAAAAAAAGAAAAAAGCATGTGTTGATGATCAAACTACCGTTAATAAATGCACTTTCTTTCAATGGAAAAAAATTACTTGTGTCAAATTTCTTTCTTTTGTTCCTTTGTGAGACTTTCATACACAACGTCCGTGTTAAAATTTAACATACAATATTACAAAGTTACAGTATGTGACAGAGAAAGGAGATCGTTTCTGCCTTGTTGAATGTACAATATCAAAGTGACCGAACATTTTTTTTTTCCAAGGCTCAGCACCTTTATGGAGGTGGATTGAAAACTTGCAGCTTATCTTGCTGTAAATTGTTGAAAGAAGTAAGTAAGCTAAACCACAGAAGCAAATAAGAACATTTGCTGTTGTCTTTTTTTTACCCCACTTCCCACTCATTAACTGTAATAGGTATCAGAAAGAAAGAAAAAGAAACTCAAAGACATAAATATGAGAGGCATCCCAAAAGTAATGCCTCCTATTTTTTGTTCTGCCTGAATGAATCAGAGGGTACTGCAAATTGCATTATTATGATGATCGAACTTATACATTCATGACCTGTTGCAGATATTGACGGTATGAGACTCTAAGAAAATAACCCTTGTCATGGATATGTGTCAGAGCAGAGATTTGTCATTGAATTCTTGGCAAAGGTGCATCAATGTAGAAAAATAAATACTGGAGCACAAACGGTCACTCGTTTTAATGATAACTCTTCCATCTTCAAAGCTTTTCAACTTTTTGAGTTAAAAAAAAATAGGAGGCTTTACTTTTGGAATGACCCTTGTATTTACAAAATAATTTGTAATGTGATGACAGAAGACAACTTCAGATAAGAGTGAGAGACTTTTCTTTTTCTTTTTCTTTTGGAGTCTGGGATGGAAGAACATCTAATCTATGTTACAATTTTATAAAATAGGAAAATAGAAAAACAAGGTCATTTTATTTATTATGAATATATGATTAGGTACAAAGCCATGAACCTGAGAAACTGGAGTGTGTTGATCTTTCATTATCTTATTCTTAACCAGACACATAAATTAACCTATTTAATATTATATTAGATCAGAACCTATCCTTTTCAGCATCACACTCAGTGTTTTTTTTTTTTTTTACCTGGTTGTAAGAGAGAAATCAAGCAGATTTTTTTTTGCAATGTCTAATTCTAATCTTTTTCTCAATAATGAGAACTCTTCAGCTGGACTAAAAGAATATGCATATAATTGGACAGGTGTATATTATCCATCCAAGAAGGCCATGACACTAATATAATTGGAATATTTTCCAAGTTACTGTAAAACAAACAAACAAAACAGAATGCAAACAGTTGATGCATGTATGTTGATCTCATTGAAATAGCCAATTAAATTTCAAGGCCAAATTAAATTAGGACTAATCCATCAACCAACAGATATAACCAATTTTATAGATGTGCTACTACTCCTAAAAGATTCTTTGCTTAAAGTTGGTTAAATCAATAGTAACAGGTACGACTTTTAAAAAGAGATAATAAAAGCAGGTTTATGTTCGTAAAGTAAGTTAAAACTTAGGCAATTGATATTATTGTAATTATCATAATATATATCAAAATTATATATGACTAACATAGACTTTCTATATTAATCTATATGATTCACTTTTTAGGATAATAAAAATATTCGTTCTGAAATAAAATCCAAACTATTAAGTAAAAATTACTTTTTATTCTTCCATAAAATAATTATACTCAACTAAATACTTTTTAATTAAATAAAATGAAAAAATTTTCTTGTTTATTTAGTTATTAAAAAATAATCTCTTTCATAATGTTTAATTTTAATACTTTTCTCAATGTCCCATTTTAATCCTTTTTTCAATGTCCCATATTAATCCTTTTCTCAATGTCCCATTTTAATACTTTTCTCAATGTCCTATATTAATACTTTTCTCAATGTCCCATTTTAATACTTTTCTCAACGTGCCATATTAATCCTTTTCTCAGTGTCCCATTTTAATACTTTTCTCAATGTCCCATATTAATTCTTTTCTCAATGTCCCATTTTAATACTTTTCTCAATGTCCCATATTAATCCTTTTCTCAATGTCCCATACTAATCCTTTTTTTAATGTCCCATATTAATCTTTTTTTCAATGTCCCAAGATAATCTTTTTCTCAATGTCCCATATTAATCCTTTTTTCAATGTTCCATATTAATCCTTTTCTCAGTGTCCTATCTTAACTCTTTTCTCAATGTCCCATTTTAGTCCTTTTCTCAATGTCTCATATTTAATCTTTTTCTCAATGTTCCATATTTAATCCTTTTTTAATGTCCCATATTTAATACTTTTTCAATGTCCCGTATTTAATATGTTTTTGTAAGTCCTATATCCAATCTTTTTCTGAATGTCCCATTTTTTAATCTTTTTCTGAATGTCCCATTTTTTAATCTTTTTCTCAATGTCTCATTTTTTAATCTTTTTTTCTAATGCTCCATTCTAACCCTTTCACACCATTTTTATCTTTGTTTCCTTCGGCTTATTTTCAACACTGTTTTTCCATTTTGCTTCTTTTTTTTATTCATTTATGGACACTCATCTTAGTGACACTTATTCAAATCTATATTTCATGCCAATATTCTTATTGTTACTGTTGGTTTAGCATCTCAGAAAATATAAGTCATTTGGACCATTTGTAATGCATATGCACTTAGTGCAAATGATTACAAATAACGTTGAAGAGTTATATATTTTGATTCTAGCTAATCACACTCAAGTCATATTTTTTAACATCACTACTATATATTGGGTACAATATAATAATCAATAGATAATTGGCTCTATAATAATAAATATGAAATCTGCACACATTAAAATATCATATTTTAGTGTATTTTACGACCAGGCAATGCTGTGCGACATGCTAGTATTTACTAAAATTGAATGCTTGTATTTCTTTTGTACTTCAAACATTGATGAAAATGCAAAAGATGTAATCTCTTACCACAAGAGGATTTGGTTTTAATTTCACTATTTAAGCGACATTTATATCTAGAAATGTTCATTTTAGATAATTTCATACGTCTGCCTGTTTTTCTCAAGTCATACAGTGTTTCTGTGATCACGAATTATTTAAATGTTATTGATTTAAACTAAAGAAGGCACTTCCAAGATGTCTGCAATATTTTAACAATTAAAAAACAATTAGAATTTAGTTTCAATTATTTCAAGAGTAGAGATCAGAAATGAGTATTAGCACAAACATGCCTGGTATGTACTCTTTTATGACTGCAAGATAAACTACGAAATGTCAAAATAGCATGATCTTGACTGCAGCACATCAGATTCCAGAACTGCCAGCCTTGCTATAAGAGCTTCCATAAGAAATTACATTACACAACATTGTCTTAACTGGTATGGCCACGTCACCTGCTGTCAGTCATCGGTAATGCTCAAAACTGTGTCCCACATAGATATTGATGGCCAAAGCCCATGTAGTAGCTGTTTAAGACAAGTGAAATTGAAACAGGCAATAAAAGTTAGAAGTCATTCATGACACTTTTAACCGCAGCAGTAAATATAAAGGCAAAAAAAAAAAAATAATAATAATAATAATAATAATAATAATAATAATAATAATAATAATAATAATAATTTCCTCTCATATTATTTGCATTCTTCAGACTACTGTTCTCATGTCTTGAGTTTTATTTTCACAATGTTTCAGTCAATGCAACCTCAAACCTTCTTCAGATGTATTTTGTTGAACTCTGGAATCTTTCTTTTAAACTCAGGAATCTGTATGGAATTTTGAACTTAACACTTTATTTAATTTGTAGAGATAGCATGCTCTCGTTCTATCAGCTATGACCAGGTAGAAGTCCTAAGCAATTTGCAATTGTATTTTTGAGTGCTGCCCACACTGAGGATTGAACCTCCAACCTCCAGAAGGGTAACTTTTACAATTGAATTTTAACAAGTACTCTATCCATTATGCCACGGGTCCTTGTGAGTTTGGCAGAAAGATTCCAACAGAAAGATTTAGAAGATTGACAAGATACACCTGAAGGAGGCCAGAGGTTACATTGTCTGAGATGCTGTGAAAATAACATTCAAAAGGAGACAGTAGTCTAAAAAATCCAAATTATATGCATAATCAATTCTTATCTAAAAAGAAATTCAGAAATGTAATTCCCTTGCATAGTCATAAAATTTGGTAATTGTATAAATGATTGCAAATTTCTGACCGGAAATTTATGAACTAGTACATAGATACTAAATTGCATTGTGGGAACAATTTATTTTTTACTATTATTTTTTCTTTTACAAAGAAATCACCACTTATCAAGGCCCAGAGGCCACTTGAAGATAAGGGTTACAGAGTGTACAGTGGTCAAAAGGACAATATCATAATAATCGTTAGAAGTGTAAATTTGGTAAATTGGATTACTTAAGGGGAACAGCTCATCAAGAACTTGTTTACATTGGACTTGAGGACAACCATATAGTAGTCAGCTGGAAAGCAGGTAAACAGAAGAGAGTTCCACAAGTGTACAGTTCTTAGAAAGAAACTTTGTTCCACAAGTGTACAGTTCTTAGAAAGAAACTTTGTTCATGGAATCTACATTTAGATTTAGGCACAGATAAAGAGTGGGGGAAATTATTGATAGGGTTTACAGCCAGACAAGTGTTTCTCGTGAATGTTTGGCAAGGGGGGGGGCATAGATTGGAGCTCAGACGAGCACTTGCCATGAAAATAACAATAAAGCAGAGACAGGCTCGCAACATCTCTTCTGTGAGAAAAAGGTTTTAGGGAAGAGAAAAGGCATCCCCCACTAGGCTACAAAGTTTATTCTGAACTCTGTCAAGGCAGGATAAGGTCTTCCTAGCGGCTCCTGCCCAGATGTGACAGCAATACTCCATCCTTGGATGTACCTGGCTCTTATATAGGTAGAGAATTGCATCAGCAGGTAGATATCTATTGGATTGATAGAAGGATCCCATCATTTTTCCAGCGACTTTGGCAACGGATTTGATGTATGTATTCCATTTTAAATCAGGAGTAAAAGTCAAGCCCAGAAGCTTGTCAAAACATGGAGCCTCCCCAAGACTAGAGCCATTCATTTCAATTGTTGCCAGATGAGGATCAGAACGTTGATGATGCAAAGATAGAAGCTTGGTTTTAAATGCATTAAAAGTAACCAACAATTTTTTTCCCCATTGTATCACATGCTGAAGATCAGAAAAGAGAGAATCAGAGAGAACTTGGTCATTTACGACTTTTGATGTGCTACCATAGATGGTAGTGTCGTCTGCAAAAATGTCTATGAATAATCTAAGGATATGATTTGGAAGATCATTAATATAGATCAGGAAGAGAGTTGGTCTCAGGATGGACCCCTAAGGGACTCCAGCATTAATACTATGAGCTTCTGATTTCTGCCCATCTAATGGGGCGATAATTTGATGGGTCAGTTCTTTTGCCAGAATTCTTGAATACTGGTACCACAGAAGCAGTTTTCCAACAGCCTGGAAAGCAAGATTCATTAAGGCATTTGTTGTAGAGTTTGGAGAGAACTGGAGCTACTTCGGCTGAGCACTTTTTTAATAGCACAGCTGGGATGAAATCGGGTCCACATGCTTTTGAAGTGTCAAGGTTTTTATGATAGCATGCACCTGAGCAGGAGTGATTTTCAGATCGTCTAGCATGGCGTCTGTCTGCAAAGGAAAGTCAGGTAGGGGGTGGTTAGAAGGGTCCAGTGTGGAGTTTGAGGCAAACCGACTGGCAAGCATGTTAGCCTTGTCGGTTGCTGAGCAAACAACCTCATGATTGTTGGTTAGTGGGGGAATTGTTGATTGCCCATTATTTACTACACTGTTGTAGATTTTCTAGAAGTCTCGAGTTCCTAATTTTTGTGCTTCGATGCATTTTTTAATAGTTTCAGTAAATTCTCTTTTAACTGTCGCTATTTCTTTCTTAACGTTACTTCTAACTTCTATATACTTCTGTCTGTTTGAACTGGACTTATGTCGGTTAAATTTGCGGTATGCATGCTGCCTTTGAGCAATGGCAGTTGCGCAAGTAGAAGTAAACCATTGGGGAGAGTGGGGCTTTCTATAAAATTTCCACATGGGAACATATGCTTCAATTGCCATTTTGAACCATTTGCTCACTGTTCAGCAGGAAGAGAAAAAATATTTCCCCATTGGGCATCTCTGATAAGATCTCTGATGGCTTGCCAGTCAGCCTTTTTATACTATCTCGTTGTTTTGAGCTCTGGCTCTTCAGTTTTGGGTCTAGAGTTTAGGGCGATTCCGACCATTATCACTGCATGATCAGCATTCCCGAGTGGGCTGTCAGCATTTGTTATACAATCATTGGGAACTGTGGTCAAAAACAGATCTAGAAGTGATGCGTGTTATTCTTGCTGATCAGGGAAACGGGTTGGAAACGTAACCATTTGTGATAGGGAGTGAGAATCCAATATTTTTCAAATTAATAAAATGAATGCCACTTTATTTTACTGTTTTAGTTGAGAAGACAACAATTTGACTTTGGAACAATTCATTTTAAAATGAGTAAAAATGGAATATTTTTTACCATAGCAACATCAGATAGATCAGCAATCACCATATTTGCTAATAGAAAAATGTAATTTTTTTAAATGTGTGTAAAAGGTGATAATGTATGTATGAACATGAAGTGCTTTAACGTATTATAATATAGATTGTAACTAAGTTCTATTCTTCAACTTTAACAAAAGTAATCAATATTTTTATTAGTGATTACTTGAGTTTTTGAATGTTTACTTTATAGGAGGCATAAATGGATTCAAACTGCTTCCTCTATTGTTCGCCGATATAGATTAATGAGAGTATATATACCATCTACACCAGATTATTCAAATGGTCAGCATGGTGTGTCATAGCTCATAGTAGTACATGCAGCCATGCTAAATTTGAAGCAAAAGAGGTAAGCACATGGAAACTCTCCTCAATTGAATTACATTCAAATTATCTTTAGCAATTCTTATAGAAATTCATCTGTGTTAATTTTAGTTTTCATGTTAAAAAAATTATTGGATTAAAACTTTCAACAGATATATCTGCATGCATAAATATATTTTCACAACGTTTCAGCCAATGTAACCTCCAATCTTTTTCAGGTGTGTCTTGCCAAACTCTGGAATATATATGGAATTTTGAACTTAACTGTTTATTTAATTTGCAGAGAGTAGATTGTTCTTGTTTCGTGGAGACGGAAGTCTTAAGTAATTCTTATTTTATTCTTAGTATTTAAATGCAGTGAGGATTGAACCTTCAACCTTGACAAGACTATCATATAGAATTGGCACACAGTATAAGGCATTGTTTTAAGTGACAATAAAGGTTCACTCCTCTCTACAAGCAATATTAACTAAAAAAAAAAAAACAAGAAAACAAAAAAAAACTTCTATTTGGACAATCTATGCCTGTGAATTAAAAATTCTGTATAGATTCCTGAATTCAACAAGACACATCTGAAGAAGATTGGAGGATTACATCAACTAATATATGTTAAGAGAATAACATCCAAGATGTGAATAGTAGTCCGATTTTTGATAATCTGATTTTGTCAATCCTCATCTCAAACATTCCAAAACGTCATACTCTTACTCCTCATTGTTACTCTTTGTGCTACCGCTATAGAAGCTAAAACAATCCAAGTTTAACAAAAGTTTGTGCTACCGCTATAGAAGCTAAAACAATCCAAGTTTAACAAAAGTAGCATAGAAAGATAAACTCAAGAGTTTATGGACCATAAAATTTGATAAAATGCAAGAATAAAAAAAAAGATGTACGTGTGCTAGAAAAGTAAAAAATGAGGAAACATATCAGAGAAAGTATTGTGTCTTTTACCTGAGCTTTCGCAGCTTTCCATCGATCAAAACCGGCTCGAAGCAAAATTGCAAAATCTCCAACTTCATGTGGAATTTCATGCAGCAAAATTGCTATCGTTGTTATAATTCCAACCTTTAAAAAAAAAAAAATTATTATTCAATTAAAATTTACAAAATATATTAAGATTGTTCAGAAATACTGGCTGATGCTTTGACTCACTTTTAAAATGTCGATTTAGGTTAATATTTTTACATTGTTTTATACAAAATGTGACATGCTTAAAAATTGATGTCCACTCTTTAATCAATTTTAAATAATTTCTTTCGGAATAAAATTCTGAAGTTTTGTTTTAAAGTTTTTGAGGAGAGGATTAATAAGCTGTATTGTTTATAGTTAAGATTGTCTGCTCTTTGTGACTTTCGGTTTCTGTTGTCCATTTGGCTGGATAATTAGACATGTTTAAGCAGATAAGAAAGTCATTCTTAACATGGAGAAAGGGGTACCTTTACGTTATCTGAAAGGATTAGTCATAAGGGATCATTCGCTGTCATCCTGTCTGTGGAGCAGAAACCAGAAGTAAACAAGAGCAAATAATCTTGACTATAACTGTTGTATTATATGGATTTTTTGTACTACAGTTCTAATCTTGGATGTTATTCTTACGTTTTTTCCAATATAAATTCTGATCTTCCTCAAAATTGTACATGCTTAATAATTAGATTACTTAATTATAATTAATAATTACTCTTTAATTTCCAATAATTTCTGTTGGAATACAATTTTGAAATTGAATTGAATTAGATGAAAAAAAAATGTATTTCTTGCAAGAGTTCAAACTCTGTCATAATGCTTCCTGAACAGTCACAAATATCAACAGAGCATGGAAAGAAAGATCCACAAGTAATTAGATATATTAAAGAGGTTTCAGAAATTATATAATGGTAATAGAAGACTGGAAGATAAAGATGTGGATGGTCATACATTATTGACAATAAACATTTGAAAGCAGTGGCTGAACAAACCAACATGAAAGTGTCAGATAAATGTCTAAGACACTTGATGTCAGTATTTCAATAATCTTCATCCTTCCCCATGTTAAGATTTTTTTTCTAAATAATAACATTATTTAGAAAAGCCATTCTTAACACAAGGAGAGGTGCCTGGAAGTAAAGTGCCAATTGAATCATAACGACAGACGTCGCTCTCGTAAGTACCCAACGTCTTTCTAGAAAGAATTCTAACTAGAAAGATACCAGGGAAACAAATGCCAACAATAATCATCTAATCCATTCAAAATCAATGAAGGAGGCTTATAACATAACAGCGACAACCAAAAAATTAGCAAAATCCTCACAAAAATGTCTTCATTCAGCAATACAGATATTTCTCAATCGAGTACCATCAGCAGCAGAGACTAACAAACAGTATTCATTTATTCAAGTAGTGCCCTGCCTGGTACGACTATGACTTCATCTATCTCTCTCCCTCAAAGCATTCATGGATTCATTGTTGCTCATCATTCACAACCTCATTCATGCTATTTATCTAAAGTGTTTGATGTATTGCTATAGCTTTCTTTGCAGTTATATAAACCGGAGGCTGCAGTTTCTTTCTGTTCAAGAATTACCCACACTGGATGATTGTTCTGACTATTGTACCTAAAGGAATCTTCTGCCCAGTACAACAAGATATAAAACCATGAACAAAATTATTCTTGATTGCTTCCATATGATGTCAGTCATCTGCTTTCCATGACCAGGGGCTGAAGTGGATTTTTGACCTTGCTCAAGGTCCTCCCACAGACAAGCGGTTGGAAGGAGGTGCCTTACTTTTCCTTTGACAGTAATGCTGTCCCACTGCTCTATATAGTGCCTAGTACTCCCAACTGGTCGCCTATCTGATACTGGCTAGGCTCATCATTGCTTTACTTTGGTAATGCAAGGAGAACCGGTGTATCAATGTGATTATGCCGTATATAACATACTACATCAAAATACTTAATGACAAGTTCTTCTCAATAATGTTTTTACAAACTATTAAATGTAAATTTCACTCCATAGTTACTACAACTCTACATGATACAAACCGTGTATGAATTTTTTTGTATCTAAATGAAATTGGCAATTCAACATTTTCCAAATATTTGTTTTGCTGGTGTGTATTTTCCTCTAATTCTTTCTGTTAGTAGACCATTCCACTACAGACATAAACATAATCTTTTATCACAAATTATATCAGCAATGTAAAATAAGGTTTGTTAATTCTGACTGATATGTTTTGTCTTAGTTACAGGTAAAGTGCTGATCAGTGATAACATTTTTAGTACAAGCAGACTTCTGTACATATCATGGGGTGAAAGTTTGGCAGAAAATTTTATGCATAAACGAGCAAGTGTAGAGTTTGTGTATACTCAAATCTTTTAGAATACGATGCACTGAATCAAACATCTCTTATAACACTTTGGGGTTCATACCAAAAATCAGACCAGTGGAGGCAAGGCCATTTGTCAGCCATTTGCAATAGTTATCGAAATAGGTAGAAAGTACTGGGAATCTAGA
>NC_136489.1:93557800-93615300 GCF_053919585.1 Euprymna scolopes | reverse complement strand
CTAAAATTCATAACGACCTGTTGATTATTTAGGAGTGAATTGGGCTGCAATAAATACACCGAAAAGACAAACGAATTTAGTTTTCAAAAAGTTTTGGAAGACAGAGAGAGGAAGCAGAAAGAGAAGTAGAAATTCATAAAGAGAGCTAGGTATATTAGAAGATATTTATCTTATTAATACATACATAATATAGACATTCATACACATATATCTACATGGAAGGGCTCAACCAGAAAATTGGTGAAACATATACAGAAATAAACCGAGAATATCTGGATAATTTACTTGACCTTTTACTTTATGGTTATAGACTCATATCACATTCAGTATTACAATAAAATAACCTACACATGTTCATCATCATTCAGACTTTTTTGCTCACAAAACACGTTAGCACAGATCAATATATATATATATATATATATATATATATATATATATATATATATATATATATGCAGAAACGCACACATATAAATTCCAGTTATAGATCACCCAGAAAAAAAAAATTCTGTCAGAATTGAATTTATTTGTCTTTTTAATATATTTACTGTCGTATGACGAAGCTGTGCTTTAAATAAAGTTGCAGCTAAAGCATATATGCTTTTCTTTTTTAAATTTTCTCATCAGTTTTTTCAAGTTGGGATGGAGCATCCTATGAGATGCTAAACATTCACCCACTAACTTGGGTGAATGTTTGGAATGTATGCAGATATGTAGCCAAATATGTTTATACTAAAATACAGCCATACTTGTTATTGAACACTATTTTATAAACACTGTAGTTTCATTAGATTAACATTTATGAATCACACACACATAAACCAAATGGCTCATAGGTTGATGCTTATTTCCAATTATTATATAAAAACAGATGGCATATAGAACTTTGTGACAAGATGCTTGTCTTTGCTCGGTTTAACCTAATCTAAACCGTATGGGTGTATTGTTTTGCCTAGGCAAGTGGTATACATAAAGCAATCAGTAATCTAGGAACTAAATAAGTCAATGTTACTAAAAAAAAAAAAAAAAAATCAATCAATCAATCAAGCAATCATCATCATCATCATCATCATCATCATCATCATCATCATCATCATCATCATCATAATAATAATAATAATAATAATAATAATAATAATAATAATAATAAAAAAAAAACCAAAAAAATAACTAAGTAAATATATAAAACTTGCCAGAGAGGTGGAAAGAATATGAAACATGAAGAAAATTATGGTAATACCAATAAAGATACACTAGAAACAGTTCCAAAAAGAACCTGAATAAAAGACTAGGGCTAGGAGAAATTGTAATTAAAGGAGAATAGACACTATACAGCAGACGGTACAGATAAAAACATCTGAAATATTAAGGAAAATCCTGGAGTGTGGAAACTAATGCACAGCAACAAAGAACAGGTAAGTTAAAAAAGAAATAGAATTAAATAATAATTAAAAATAACATTACATGAATCTAAGGAAATTGAAACAGCTCCAAAAATCCCATAATCTAAGACACTTGCTGGTTACCATACAAAATGGATGTGAAGGATCATAAAGAATGGAAACACTGAGGAGGGAGGGTGCCATTCAGACTTCCACTGGTATGGTACAGACAATACTTGAATCCTGGGGAGGCTTACTGTCACTTAAATTTCAGAGAAAGCCAGCAATCACTATCAGCAAAAAAAAAGTCAATGGTAAGCATGAGAATAACACACAAATGATTTGCAACAGTTATTGAAAGAGGAGAGAATGCTGGAAATCTGGTGAGACTTGTTGTCACTCAGACTCCAGGGAACACCACTTGTTATTACCAGTGAGTAATCAAAGATGATAACTCGTGTGAAAACGTCTAGTAAATAATAATGAAATGTATCCATGTTTTGCTGATACATCTTAACTTGATTACTCGAATAGTAATAATTGGTTGAGAAAAAAATTATGGCACAACAAAATCATGATTTTTATTTGTATTAATTTCAGACTATTGTTCTCATCTTGGATGTTATTCTCATGTTTCAGGTTTGTAACCTCTGAGCCTTTTCAGGTGCGTTTTGTCAAACTCAGAAATCCTTTATTTAATCTTTAAGTATTTTATAATGTATTTTTACTATTGCGTTTATTGAGGATTGAACCTTCAATCTCCAGAAAACTGTCACTTAGAAGTGATTATTACTTAGCACTTATATCCATTTACTGGCCAATTTGGTATAATGGTAAGAGTGTTTGCTAATGGGCCAGGAGACCAGGGTTCAATCTTCGATCAAGTCATACAAAAGACTTAAAAAACGTGGTACTGGATCTTCCCTTGCTAAACATCCAGCATTATAAGGAGGAGGATCAAGGGAAAGTGGTAGGAGCCTGGGAATAGCATGGCATCCTTCCCTACATCTTAGTACAGCAGCTAATGAAAAGGGAGGGCTATAGTCGGACACTTATTTTCTTTTTCATATCCATTGTACCACATGTCTTTAAAACTTTTTACTCAGTCATGGCTGAGAAAATGAGAGCAAACTACTCCAATAATTTAAATAAAGGATTTCCATATTTGACAAAAAGATTCCCAAGTTTGAGGAGATGCACTTGAAGAAGGTCGAAGGTTACATCTGCCGAAATGTTGTGAGAATAACATCCAAAATGAGAACAGTAATATGTCAATCATAACAAATTCCAAAAGATAATATCAAATTGGTACAGACTAAAATAATACAAAAGAAAAAAAAAAAAAAAACGAATAGAAAAAACAGAATTATTTGTATACAAACATTCCAGAAAGACTAGCAACAAAATTAAAGAATTGTATGGCGTGGAAGTTCTTCAGCATCCAACCTATAGTGCTGATACTACTCCATCTGACTATAGTTTATTCTGTTCAACAAAATACTGTACGAAGAATCACCGATTTGAATCAGTTCAAAATTTTCAGTTTATGCCAAAAGACACCTAGGGGAACACTTATGTGGATAACAGCTCAAAAAATGTAAACAAAATTTTTTAAATGCACCATCATTATTATTGAATTCTATTTAATGTCTGTTTTGCATACTGGCATGTGTTTAATAGTTTTTAGAAATTGACTTCTTAACTCATCTTCGGGCTTTAAATCTCTTTCTCTACCACTTCCTCCCATGTTTTCCTTGGCCTAATTCTGCCAACTAACTATGCTAATTCAACTGTTCTACAGTGACTAACACGAGCTCTCATTCATTCTTTCATTGTGCGAAAAAGAAAAAAAAAAGAAAAAAAGAAACACTTGAGAAAAAAATAATTTAAAGAACTTACCTTGATGTTCTCTTTTTTCGTTTGAGTTTCACCTTTTAAGATTTTCGTCTGTAATTCATTTTCTTTTGATAAAGCATTCAGACAATTTGAACCTGTCGAAATCTTTTGGCTTTCACTTTCTTTGGAATTATCATCTTCATTTGATTCCTGAAAGAAAAATAAAAGACAAATTGATATTGTAAAGCATTTCCAATGAAAATGAAGGTGGAGGTGGTGAAGTAGATGACGACACTGCCTGCTAATGTGAATGTGTCAAGTTCAGTTGTATAGCATTAGTTTCATTTATAGATGCAACCTTCATATTGCCCCTGTTATAAGGAGTTAATTCTTGGAAGAATTAGGAAAAACAATGCCAATGACAGAATCAAATCAGGAGCTTCATAACTTCACAATATTACAACTTTTCAGTCTATAACTTCAATGTCATAAGTTCCATTTTCATCTAGTTTGCACTATGCCAGTATGTTCTTGATTAGGTTGAAGTATTTTGGTGTTTGATATCTAGTACTTATGAAAGGGTTCCAATGTGTCAATATTATAAATTCGTCATTCTGGGTTGGGTATGTTAGCTAGTGTTTGATACGGCTCACATTTTGTTGTTTTAAATGAACTCTTACATCTCTATGACTGTCACATTCCAATTATTTTCGTCAGTCTGCGACACTTCAATTTGAGATAGCATTTTATCAGTCTACCATGCTTTGTTTAAAAATAGCATTTTTGTCAGTCTATCATGCTTCAGTTTGAAATAGCATTTTTACTGAACTGCCGTGCTTCAATTTGGAATAATATTTTCATTACGTATAGATTGAATGAATGCATCTTAAAAATATCCATTCTATTTTGTCTACTACTGCTTTGTCTGGTGATATTGTCTTCTAAACATTTTGATAATATTGTTGTTTCTGCAATTTGTATAACTTTTAACATCTTCAAAACTCAAGAGTGATATCTTTTATACAGGAAATTTCCTGGAACCATTAGAAATTTCAAAAAGGAAACAGCTGTATTATGATTGGATATATTTTTTGTCTGTCAAATAAGGCTCCCAAACTACTCCACAGAATTGTCCCAAATTTAGCATAAACATCTTTAATATGCAGGATGTTGTAAGATGGTAAAGATGTTACTTTTATTATTACTACTACAACAACTACTACTACTACTGAAAACAATAAACGCATGTAAATTCTCAAAATATTAGGAAGAATTGCAGAAGAGGAGGAAACTGAGCATATACAACAGACAATAATGCTAAAAATAGCTGAAATCTTTAACAAAACTCTCGAATGGGGAAACTAACAAATGTTAACCGCACATACAGAAAATGCAACTGAAGTGAAACAAAAAGATGCAACCAAGAAAACCCAAACCTCCAAATTGTAAATAAAAAAAGTAAAAAAAAATGTAAAACCAGAATAGCCTGCTACCACACCAAATAGTCTAAGGGTCAAAAGTTTTGGTTTAAGCTTGTTGTCGTAATAATAAATACAAGTTGGCATTGTAAGAGAAGAGAAAAGCACTAACCATACCTCCACTGGATAGGTGTGAAGAGGACTGGGGCTGTGGGGAGGCTTACTGCCGCTCGAATTCCAGTAATAGCCAGTGAGAAATCAATGGCAAGTAACTGTTGTAATAACGCAAATTCATCTGCAAAGGTTATTGAAAAAAGTGGAAAGTACTGGAAATCTGGGGGAGACTTATTGTCACTCAGACTCCAGGGAACATCACCAGGTATTGTCAGTGAGCAATCACTGATGATGACCTGTGTTTGAAAACTCTAATAATAATAATAATAATAATAATAATAATAATAATAATATTGCCACTCAAATTCCAGCAAAGACTAATAGCTGCTGCCAACGAGAAATCAATGGCAAGCAGCTGTTGCGATAATGCAAATTTATTTGCAAATATTATTGAAAGAGGTGGAAAGTACTGGGAAACTGGAGAGACTTGTTGTCACTCAGTTTTCAGGAAACACTACAGGCTGTTTTCAGAGAAATATCTCTGAAGACCTGTGTGGAAGCTCCTTGTGAGCTAATAATAAAAAACACTTATGGGATAAAAACTATTGGTGAAAATTTCTTGACATAAAAGATGTGCTAGAGAAGGGCCCAAATATTACTAGTAGTAGTAGTAGTAGTAGTAGTAGTAGTAGTAGTAGTATTAGTAGTAGTAGTAATAAATGCATACACTATAGATAAAGATACAAAACAGTAAATCCCGTAAATGAATGCAGTGAAACATCTCCCAAAATACAAAAAGACATGGCTGCATGGAAAAGGCAGTCTATTGGAAACTATGCAAACACATGCACTTTGAACATGCAGGCAAACAGCAGACAGACACAAACCGAAGACATTATTGGAAAATGAAAAGAATAAAATTCTCTCTCACAAACACACAAGCTTTATGTAAAGAAACTGAATGTCAACAAGAAAAAATCAAATCATATATTTTGCGACCCCAGCAGATTGCATGGTGAAAAAGGAATATGGAACATGGACAAATTCGCTATAATGTCAATAATTGTAGGAGTCCTAATTTAAAGAAAAGACTAGGAGAAATTAGAATCAAAGGGAGAATTGAAATCTTAAAATCTGCAGCAATGATGAAAACAGTCAAAATATTAAGAAAAATCCTCAACTGCAGAAATCAACTGACATAACCAGTAAACACCAATTAAATGTAGGTAAATTCAAATAGAAATAGAACAAAAAATATAGCAAAAACATTTTGCACAATGTTATATTTTCCTCTTAAAATATGTAAGAAAAATATTTTAAGGAAAATGAAACTGCCAGAAATCCTGTAATGTGACACTTCCTTCAAAACACACAAATTGTCGTGTAAGGTCAAGGAGGGTGCAAAGATAGAGAAAGGAGAGTATCAACCAGATGTCCACGGTAAGGGGAGAAATAGTACTGAAACCTTGGAAAGACTAATTGCCATTTAAATTCATTGTTGTCATCAAGAAATTAATGATAAATATCTCTTGCAATGATACAAAATGATCTGAAACAGTTATTGAAAAAGAGGGAGAATAACGAGGTGGGGGGGCACAGAGGAAACCTATTGTCTCTTAGAGCACTTGTTTTTGCTAGTGAAAAATAACTGAAAATGATTTGTGTAAGAATTCCTAACAAATAATAATAAAAAGCAAATAATAAAAATACACTTTTGTGTTAAAAACTATCAGTGAAAAATCCAAATAGTACATGAAGCACCTTTCATTTAAAAAATGTGTCAGAAAAGTAAAATTATATTACTACTAATACTACTATAACAACAACAACAACAACAAGAAACAAACAATACTTAAAGTTTGCATGAACGTAAGTGCCAAGTAAGAATCAGTTCTAAATGCCAGTCTCTTAGAGGTTGACGTTCAATTCTCGGTGTAGGTGATACTAAAACTACAATTATGAATTTCTTAAAACTTTTACCAGATCATGATTGATGAAGCAAAAACAAGATGCCCCCATGGATGAAATAAAAGGTTCTGTTTAAAATTCTGTACAGATTCCTAAGTTTGTCAAGATACATCAACTGAAATATTGTGATAATAACATCCAAGATGAGAACAGTAATCTAAATAATTAAATTAATACAAATTATCAATCCTCACTTAAAAAAAAACAACTCAGAAACATAAAACACTTATTTAGGAAAATTCCATTAAATGAAACCCCAACAGCCAAATGTTTAAAAGTTGCCCAAGTGTGATCTTTTGACTTCCATGTTTCTGATTGAAAATAAATTTAAGTACAAAGAGCGATGCATTAAATCATGACTGTCTTCATAGATATTTGGGTATTTTGGGTGCTATGATTACTACAAAGCCGTTAGTTGGCAAACAGACTTTTATATTGTGGGCACTAGACCAAAGTACACAGTTTTACAAAAGAATTCTATTCACGAACTCTTTATTGTTAAAATGTTATATTTCAAAGAAAATATCTAATTTGATTGTTGACTAAATACACACTGAGATTTCTTTATCAAGGGAGATCATTTAATTACGGATAATATAGTTAGAGTTTGTTAAGAATGTGATTAATTTATGGAGAGTAAATGAACCTTTGGCTTGCTTTCAGTAACCTTTTAACTCTCATTTCTTCCTACTTTATCCTTACTCCTTACATTCCATAAACAATGTTTCTTACAAATAGCAGAGAGAGTTCAAAACAGCAATTGAAGCACATGTTCTCACACGGAAATTTTATAGCAAGCCCCACTCTCACCAATGGTTTGCTTCTACTTGTGCAGTCACCATCGCGCAAAGGTAGCATGCGTACTGCAGATTTAACCGACATAAGTCCAGTTCAAACAGACAGAAGTATATAGAAGCCAGAAGTAACTGTAAGAAAGAAATAGCGACAGCTATGAGAGAATTTACTGAAACCACCAAAAAACGCATCGTAGCACAGAAATTAGGGACCCGTGACTTCTGGAAAATCTACAACAGTGTAGTAAATAATGGGCAATCAACAATTCCCCAACTATCCAACAATCATGAGGTTGTTTGCTCTGCAACTGAGAAGGCTAACATGCTTGCCAGTCGGTTTGCCTCCAACTTCACACTGGACCCTGCCAACCACCCCCTCCCTGACTTTCCTTTGTGGACAGATGCCACACTAGACGATCTGAAAATCACCCCTTCTCAGGTGCATGCTATCATAAGAAATCTTGACACTTCAAAAGCATGTGGACCTGATCTCATCCTGGCTGTGCTATTAAAAAAGTGTTCCGCCAAAGCAGCTCCAGTTCTCTCCAAACTTTACAACAAATGCCTTAATGAATCTTGCTTTCCTGCCTGTTGTAAAACTGCTTTTTCAAGAATTCTGGCGAAAGAACTGACCTAGTAAATTATCGCTCCATTAGCCTCCTCTCACTTTTCGCCAAAATATTTGAGACAATAATTAACCAAGCTCTAGTCCATCACCTTACAGATGCTAAACTTCTGACTGACCAACAATATGGATTTAGACAAGCCTGTTCAACAGCAGACATCCTAACTATAATCTCAGAACATATATACCAATCACTGGACAAAGCGGCGGAGGGTAGAGCGGTAGCTCTAGATATATCTAAGGCTTTTGACAAGGTATGGCATGAAAGTCTTCTCAGGAAAATCAGATCATATGATATCACTGGAAGAATACATAACATAATTAAATCCTTCTTAGATAAGAGAAAAATCCAGGTTGTCCTTGACGGTCGTACATCTAAATAATACGATATAAATGCGGGAGTGCCTCAGGGGTCTATCCTGGGACCTCTGTTATTCCTAATATTCATAAATTACCTCCCTGACAAAATTGTCTGTGAGATGGGTATGTATACTGATGACACCACGCTCTATAACAAACATGACAGGAAAACAAATGAACACATATCTAAAGAAATGGCAGAAGCACTAGAGGATAACCTCCGATCTGTAGTGGAATGGGGACAAAAATGGATCGTCACATTCAATGCTACCAAGACAAAACTAGTTTCCTTCAATAATTACAAGAAACCTTCTCTACCACCAATAGCAATGGCCAATGGCTCTTTATCTGAGAGTACATCCTTTAAACTCCTTGGCCTAACGCTCTCTTTACAATTACAATCGAGAGTATCGTCAGGACCGCTGCGAAGAAGGTAGGTTCTCTCTACCGTGCTAGAAAGATACTATATCTCTATAAGGCCACCATTCGCCCATGTATGGAGTATTGTTGTCATATTTGGGCTGGTGCATCTACCACTAGTCTCTCGCTCCTAGAGAACGTTCAAAAGAGAGTCGCCAATCTGATAGGTCCTGAACTGTCATCTAAACTTCAGCCCCTGTCCCATCGACGAAATGTTACATCTCTCTGCTTTTTCTACAAGTACTTTAACGGTGAATGCTCTGACGAACTGCAAGCACTTGTGCCCCCTCGACGTAAATACCCCCGACAAACCCGACAAGAAGCTAAATCCCACCCCTTCACAGTAGAGATCCCTAGATGTAAAAGAGCCTTCTACTCCAGTAGTTTCTTCCCCAGGACAGCTAAACTTTGGAATTCCCTGCCGAGTCCCTGCTTCCCCAACTGTACTGACATGCAGAAGTTCAAGTGCAACGTGAACCGACATCTTGCTGCCCAACTCTCTACACAGTACCCCTAATACCCATGTCCCTGATAGTAGCCCCTACAACAAAATGGCAATATGTCTTGTTTGGGGTGAAAATGTAATTAAAAAAAAAAAAAATAGGAGAGAGAGTTGCTGTTTTCTGGGTTGACTGTTGTCTTGAGTGGATGCTATTACATGGCCATTTTAAGTTGCTCTCATAGTATTCATCATTATTCAAGTATCACTCAATCTATCTCACTAACTCTTAGCTTCGAGTGGTTTTTAGTCTTGATAAGTTGTGTAAAAAAAAAAAAAAATAGTCTTAAAAATCTTATTGATTGATTTTGTGATCATGGTGGAAAGAACATCGAATGGACATTATTCAAAGCTCCCAGATAGGATTAAATAAAAAAATTAACCTTCCTGAAAGTTATTGTTTTTACCTCCTTTTTAGGACATTAGACACAAGGTCAAGTGTGAGTTTGATGAAAGTGTTTCTGTGAAATGAATTGGACTTGAACTTGGCACACTGAAGTCCCGAATCAATGTTATTAACCACTTAGCCACCATCACCTTCAACCTTACTGAAAGTTAAACTGATGTGTCAAAGAAAAGAAAAATAGGAATAAAATAATAATCAAAATCTTCTTTTTAATACTGAAATTTAATTGTGCATATTTTATTGTTACATGTTTGTTTTAATGAGGACCCCATAAAAGCGTGCATAAATAAAGTAAAGAAAAATGCTAAGTATATAAATATATGTATTTTTGAGGAACAGGGTGTAAAGTGTCTTAGCCTTTAAATTTTAACTGTGTTAGTGTAATAATATGGTTAGTGACAGGCTTTTGAGCTCTGAAACTGAAACTGTTATTGGGCCTTTTTGACCCCCCCCCTTTCCAACCTCACCTCATCATGTTAAGGCTGGCAACAATATGGCAGTGTCAGAGCTATGTCATCTGAAATTCCGATTACTGGTAGGACCACCCCTAGTGAACAGGTCTGGCACCTGCCAGTATTATGATTGTAATAGGCTAACAGGACTCCAAAATCCAGGAAAAGTCAACATTAGGAGCTGTCATACTCTGGTCATGTCTATCGCTGCATGTGACAAATAAGGACGTGTCATGTGCAAAACTGCAAATCTATGGAGTGAGAATAATAACGTTTGTGCACATATATAACCACCGCACTTTTGTATTCTACTGTCCCTGGCTTTGTATGCAACTACTGAACCTTTGTACCCCTAATATTAGATTTAGTTCCATTGTATAGTATACCAACCCATTTTGAGTTATTTAATACCGAATCCAATCATATATGCTTTAAATTCTTTATATCATTAAATATTTATTCATGGTGTTTGGAGGGAAATTTTTGGTTTTGCAAAACATGATTCAGTTTTGTAAAAGTAAAGAAAAAAACAATAACATCAATGTTTGATACAGTTCTTTTGTCAGGAAGCTGGCACTTCAAACAGCCTGATCTAGTAGCACCAGTTTTCAATGTTGGAGTTGAATCTATAATATTGCATGTATAACAAACAGCTACAACTAACAAGGAGGATTTCATGCAGACCAGACAATTCTGAGTCACAATCTACATGAGCACCATACAGAAGTCTGATTCGATAAACAAACCATTATACAACAGCCAAACAAGGTACAAAGACTATTACTGACATTGCAAATACCCTGGAACCCAAATGATGTTTTTTTTAAAGGTGGTCATCACTTATCAAGGCCTGGAAGCCACTCAGGGATAAGGGTTATTGTAAGTACAGTACGTTAGTGTGGATATTTAAAGTGTCTGCTTAAGTGGGTGGTTCATCAAGAATTTGTTTCCGTTGGACTTGAAGACATCCAAGTTGTAGTCAGGAGGGAAGCAGGCAGACGGAACAGAGTTCCACATGCGTGCAGTTCTAAGAAAGAAGCTTTGTTCATGGAATCTACATTTTGATTTAGGCATAGATAAAGAGTGGGGAAAGTTTTTGACAGACTGGTGTTTTTTGTAAAAGATTGGCGAGGGGGGACCAGAGATTGGAGTTCAGACGAGCACCTGCCATAGAAATAACGATAAAACAAAGATAGGCTTGCAACGTCTCTTCTATGGGAGAGAGGTTGCAGGGAAGAGAAAAGGGCATCCCCCACTAAGCCACGAAGTCTATTTTGTACTCTGTCAAGGCAGGAAAGGCTGTTTTTAGCAGCTCCTGCCCAGATATGGCAGCAGTATTCCATCCTTGGACGTATTTGACTTTTATACAGATAGAGAATTGCATCAGTAGTGAGATATCTTCTGGAGCGGTAGAAGGATCCCACCATCTTTCCAGCAACCTTGGCAACAGACTTGATGTACGTGTTCCATTTCAGATCAGGAGTGAAGGTCAAGCCCAGAAGCTTGTCAAAACATGGGGCTTCTCCTAGACGAGAGCTATCCATTTCAATTGATGCCAGATTGACACATAAAAAAAAAAAAGTTGATTCGAGGTTCGTTTTTGTTGTTTGGATAATTTCTTTGCTTGTCATCAGTTGGGTACTTCTTAGGTTGTCTTATTGTTGTCTTCCTAGAAAAAACTGTGACTAGAAAAATATTGGGGAGACCAATTCCAACAATAGAATCTTCAGATTCATATGATGATGATGATGATGAACAGATGAAACCATTTAATAAAAGTATGTAATCTTTATTTCATCATTAAATGCATGTTTATTTTCACTGTTTTAAGAACAAAGCAGGTATGTTATAATCATGTTGACACAAGGAGCTTGTTAGATCACCAAAGATAAATGATGTTTAGCCTGATCAGTATCAGATGGTTGACCATTTCGGAATACCAGGTGTTGTATATGGAAGAATGGCGACACTTTTTTGCAAAAACTAACATTGTCAAAATCATCTCCCTTAAGTGGCATATATATGTGATTGGAGATTGTGAATTCAATATTCCCTAAAAACTTCCTCCTTAAAGGAGGAAAACGGCTCAATCCACAAGGAGAGAGAGAGAGAGAGAGAGAGAGAGAAAGAGAGAGAGAGAAAGAGAGAGAGAGAGAGAGAGAGAGAGAGAGAGAGAGAGAGAGAGAGAGAGAGAGAGAGTAACATAAACTACTAGAGGATGCATGTCCGTTTCTTACTCCCACTTGGGTGATAACTGTTGCTAACATCAATTGTCTCGAATCTCTTATACTTCCAGTTTGTGTGTCATCCTGCATTATCACTGTGTATAAAATATGCTATACCTATGTAACTGGATAATCTTGTGAAATACAGAAATATTTTACCCATGAATCACTTCCACAACCATTCCTATCCTGATCGTTTCAACCTTCAACTATGTCATCCACCCTTTAATTCAGCTCGTTTGGCACAAGACCAGGCTATAATGTAACACAGAACTCTTCCTCTGGGGTTAGGGACCCTGAAGCTATATACATCTGCCATTGAATATGTTATATGATAAGTATTTGGATTTTTTTCTTCTTACCGTCAATAGATTACACATTCTTATTAAATAACAAGATATAATAATCTTTTTAAACAAGCTGAGCATGCGGGGTTCCCCTCCACAAGTGAAAAATATTTACGTTCACCATAACTAATGTTTGTGCAAAATTTTAAAAATTCAAGGAGTACTTATTGAGAAAAGTATGGATGAACGATTTTAGGGGAATTTTACCCCTATAATGGCTCCTAGGGGAGCAACCAGAGTTATCCCGGAAAATCTGTTCTGGCAAAAATTTACTTTCACCATGACTAATGTTTGTACAAAATTTCAAAAAATTCCAAGGCGTGGTTATTGAGAAATGTGCAAACAAACAAACGGACGAAGAGGAGTGAATTACTAGGTCCAATCCCTCCTTTGTCGGGGGACCAATAAATTATCACTTGGTTATGTCATAACAGTCTAGAAATATCCAGAATAAGCTTTTGAATAATTGAATAACTTTTGGTGTTTTTTTTTTTTAGTGATTGCCTCATATCTTTTTTTTTCTTTTTTTTTTAATACTCCAATCATCAGATCTGTTAGATTATCAATACATTTAAATAACAAATAAACAAGTAGATTTTATTTTATTTTAAACTAGCTGTCTCTACCTGGTATTGTGTGATTAAATGCCTAAGAAAATTTCATACAAACCGTTTTCCCAGCATCTCGTACTGTGTGGTGCAAACAAACAATGAAGAAAAGAAAAAAAAATGGCTGCTGCTTCTCTTTATATGCTAACGATCTTGTCACCTCATATGCAAATGAGATGCTTCTAGTTTAAATATAAAAAAAAAAAACTGTTTTTTCAGAGACTGAGTTCACTTTAAAGTTGGATGTTGGAGAAGCAAGACTTGACAGCAGTAGGTCACAATTAACTCCAAAAATTGTTAGTCGAAATTGTGGCATAGTTAATACCTGTCCATTCAACCTCATATTGTTCAAGATCATTTATATTTTCGTTGATTTACGAGATCGAAATGTAAAAGGTAGTTTGCGTCTTCTTAAAAAAAAAAAGAATGAAAAGTAAGTCAAACACAATAACTCTGTGTTTGTTAATATAGAATTACAATTTACTAATCTACACATGGCAGCAAAGTGAGAGACAAGGTTGGTTTTTGATGTGGGGAAATCCAGCTCCCTAAAAAGGGACACTCTAGATAGGAACAATAAAATTGCCTCAGTCTAGGAAGGCTTCTCTTTCACTGACCAAAGACAGAATAAACAAAAATGTAACATCAAAACTGATACTACACGCCCTTCTTTTTTCATCAATACAGAGTTATTTCCTTAAAAAAAGGTAAACATTGACTAAATGAAGGACAATAACTCTGTATTAATGAATATAAAGTTACCTCCCTTATATCTAAAGATGGCATTATTCTGAAAATTATAATTTTTCAAATCAATTAAACCGGATTACACTTTTTCTTGGTAAAAAAACAAAACAAACAAACAAAAAAAACGTACCAAGACCCCCCCCCCCAAAAAAAAAAAAAAAACACTAACAAACTAGAATCAAAGCTTTGATTTTGATTTTGCTGGATGAAAAAAAAATGACGAGAATCAATGGCTGACTTTTCTTTATTATATAGAAGAAAACTGTACTTATTAAACGATACAATTATGGAGATTACAATATTGTTTAAACTATAGTAGCATTAAATGTTTACTATTTTGACATCTTGGGTCTGTCATAAACTTTATTTTCAATATCGGTGCAGTTAGACACAAAAATATGCTGACATCTATAATAATATCATGTAAATTTTAACATTGCTATCAAACTTTGTTACTGAAATGGTTATGTAGATTGGAATATTTACTGCAAAATGTTAAATAATAGGAATATTTTTTTTTTAATTTTAAACGTAAGGATGATCTTAAAAGAAGCATCTAACTTTTACTTTGAATTTATCTCTTTGATATTATTATTATGTTTATATATATATATATAGGGATGATCTACAGTTGTGACGTTTTTTTTTTGTTTTGTTTATCAACTTGTAATCTATAATGATTGCCATGTGTCTTATTGAGATTCTTTTTTCAACTTGCAATACATAGTGTTTGTTCTGTGGCTCCTTTGGGTCATTTCTTGTGCATGGCGATAGTAACACTACTGAACTCATTGAACTTTGATAATTAAGTAATTTTTGTATTTATCTAGAATTTATCCAAAATTTACAAAATGTCCTAATCTGAAACGGAATTCAAAGTTCAAATATGAAATTTCAACCTAAATTGTTTCAGACATTGACTGCAAACACAAAACCGGATTTAAAATCTTAAATGTTTTGAATCAGATAACATTTACAATTATTGATTATTTTTTTCCCGTTTTGTGACTGAATTTTGAATTATATAAAAGAGCCAAGGGCAGAAAATAAACAAGGCACAACACTACATGTAATATTTATCAAATAGATTTTAAGCACCCCAAAATAAGATATTATCAAAAGAACACATTTTTAACTAACATCGATTTTTTAAAACTTTTACTTCCGGGTGATCTTGAACAGAACAATATCATCATTATTGTAAGTTAGTTAAGGCCACTGCACTAAAGTTACATGACCTGCTGATGCCACAGAATAAAGTATCAAGATAAGATCTGAAGTAGATAAATGATTATTTTCTTTTTTAATTGTCAATGCCGAGTTGTTGCAGTGTACTGAATTGCAAAGATAATTACAAAAATGACCCAAAAGTTATATTTTCTTTTCCTAAAAACAAGGAATTATTTTGTATTTGAACACATGCAATTAAAAGAGAAAATTTCTTGTTGGGGAAATACAATAAAGTAAGAGATATTCATATTAAAAAAAAAACATTATTTAATTATTGCTAAAATTTGAAATTTAAGAAAGCCAAAACGATATGTACTTTTTGTTTCTTTAAAGGAAATATTTATTTACCTTTGAAAAGTAAATATATTTTTTAAAGAAATAAAGCACATATCATTTTGATTTTCTTAAAATTTCAAATTTTAATATTCATTTCATAATGATATTTAAAAAAAATGCCATCCTATTTTTTTCATTATTATTAATTTTCAAATAAATCTTTGAATGCGTTTTTTTTTTTAATTAATATGGTGAATTATTTTTCTTTTTTAAACTGTATATTTTCTTCATGTTTAAAAAAGTGCATATGTCTACTGGAGAAAATTGAAAAACATAATCTTTTGTTTTTAAACCTGTTAAACAAATAACTTTTACATGAGATGTTTTTCTAAGCTTGTTGCCGTAATAATAAATACAAGTTTTCATTGTTACCAGTTATATATTTTGCAGTACCTGTATTCTACAGTCATGTGGGAATGAGTATTATATGTGAAGTATCAGGTTCCTAACCATGTAGCCGAAAAAATACTCTGCAGATTTTGATTGAAAACATGAAAAAATGGACATAAAAGAACAGCAAACCAAAACTCCAAACATAATTTCTATACGAAAATTAATTTTGTCATTTCTGTTCTTAGTGCAGATGAATCATTTAAATATTTTAATGCAATTAAATTCATATACGACCAGATAAACCTAATGACACTGAATTATTATATAACTGCTCCCCTAGAGTGTATTAAGAGACACTAAAAATGTAATGTTACCAAGTTATTTGACCATCAAAAGATTAACGTTATCAACCTCTATAGATCCTGTAGTTGAACAACATGATACCAATTTCCTTTTGTATATTAGCAGTAAGTTCAATTTACTAGTGCAGAAAGACATTACAGTATCTTTACTTGTTGATGACCTTAAGAAAACAGAACTGTTTGCCAAAGTATACAGACATTTTAGAATACATACAGATATTTTATATTTGGTGATTAATACTGAGTATAAAAACAACATTAAAAAAATTGTCAGCTTCACAAATAAATATACTAATCCACTTAAATTAAATGACAGCAATTATAGATTTCTTTCTGTTTTCTGTCCTAGAAGAACCGGTAAATTAACAAAAGAAACATATACTGCTTTACATCATACAACACATACAGTTTTAGAATTGACTAAGTATTGCATAAAAAGATTGAACACGGTGTATATATTCCCTAGCAAATTTCAAATAGATAATCTTAAGGCAAGGTTTGACCAGTACCAGCAACTTAGTGAGGATCAGTATAATATCTCTATATGCCAAGTATTTGAATGTAAAAAAAAAACAAAAAAACTCAGAGTGTTGTCAGTATTAAATCTGAGCCTGCCACTTAATAACCAAACTATTGATTTGGAAAATTGACAAGCTGTGATGAAATGACAAGGGAGCAACAGTTAGATATTTATAAATTTAACAGATGTAATAGAGCATGATGTTAACTAGTACAGAGAAGTACTTCCTGTTATGCATTTTTTGAGAAATTGAAATGCAATAGTTTCAAGAATTTAGTATTCGGGAGAGAGGCTATCAAAGAATTAGCTGAAATAAACAGCTATTTTTGGGGTATTAATAGAAATTCTCTATTATAACTAAATAAGTTATAATTGTGTTATACAATTACATAGTTACTAATAAACTTTAAAAATGTTTATCTTTCATTTTCTGCATCAAAGACAATTAGCTATGTGTATAACATTGAACGTTTTGTCAGAAATTAGAAGAAAAAATCATCTGGAGTGGGTCAAATTCCCTTTTAAACAATTTTTGTCACAAAGAAAATATTATTATTAAAAATAATCAGAAATGGACAATATCAACAATTTAAGTAAATTATCCAACAGATTTATTTCCTCATGTTGATTCATAAAGAAATATTTGTACACTAGTAACTTTATTGTTTGTTTATATTAAAATTATGTTTGAATTTAATTTGTTTTATTTATTCATTTGTTACTTAGCATTTTATTTCATTTAAACTTTGATTTTAAAAAATTATTTATTGTTTCATTTTAATTAAAAAAATCATTTGTTTGAATATAATTTGTTTATTCTCGAAATTTATAATTCCGGTTTTGCAGTATTTGACTGTCTTTTGCTTCAAAAATACATTATTTTACATGCATAATTCTTGTTTTTTTTTTTCTATTAAATAAAGTTCAGTTTCATTATAAATCTAATCATGTTCCTTTCTTTTCTTTTGGAAATACAATTTTTTAAGTAAATAATTAATAAATTTTAATCTTTATAATCCATGAAACAACAAAATATTTATTTACTTTTAATGAATAAACACTACACTTTTCCTTTTGAATTCTTATTTTTCTTTTTTAATTTATATTGAATAAGGTAAGTTTCAGTATAAGTAGTGTTTCTTATTTTCTCTTTTTTAATGCAATTTTAAGTTTCTAATGCTTTTTGTAAAATTATTCTGTCCAAGAAGTAATTTTACCTATTCTAGGATGGGTATTCTTCTAATACACGTGTGTATATAAATATATATCTATGCATAAGTATAAAAAATCAATAGGAAAAATGTATATGTTTATATCTTTTCTTTACTTCTTATTTAGGGACGTGTAGGAATACAAAATAACTTTTGAAAAAACTTTTTTTTTTAAAGAACCTAATATTTGACCGTCCCTTTAGGCTTCATCAGTGTAATATATATATGTGTGTGTGTGTGTGTGTCTGTTTATTATACAAACATTATAGGTTACATATGTGCATATATGTTTCAGTGGAGTCCCAATTCAGGGACAACACTTCATCAGACCAAAAAAGAATTAATAATCCTATATATATATATATATATATATATATATATATATATATATATATATATATATATATATATATATATGTATATATATATATTAGTGTTGCGACGATTAATCAGAATCGGAAAAATCAGAACTTTTTAGGTTATTGAAATCAGAAAAATTTGTGCATATTTTCCAATGCCAAAGACGAATCTTTTAATTATTTTTTTTTATTTGATTTTGTTTAAAACAAAATCTTCCACTGCTGGTAGTAATAATAAACATTTATTGATTTTAAACTAATAATAAAGCAAAAATCTATAGATCATCTCTCCACAAATGTATTTTATCGTTTAAGAACATATTTATACATTTAGCATGTGTTTTTACAGTAATCAGGAAAAAATAACTTTTTAGAGATTTATAAAGAATCGGAAACTGTAACTGTATTAGAATCAAGAAAAATATTGGAATCGTCCCATCACTATATATATATATATATATATATATATATATATATATATATATATATATATATACACACACACACATATAAACTAACATAATATTAAAAAAATATATAGACAAAAGAACATCACATTTAACTACATCTATGTTTAAAATAGGTCAGATTACTAGATATCTACGCTTCCTGCTAAAAAAGCACACACAAAGGAAGGGTTGAACCTAAGGTCAAATGGGCCTTTGTCCTGTAAGTGCCTGCCCATTGGGTGATTAGGAGTGGCGCGGCGGAAACTATGAAATTGATTGACTAACTAAAATCTCAATAGAATATGCGTATATAAAAACGTAAGACAACCACAACTCTTCGCATAAGCATGATGAATCCTAGCATGGATGAAACGCGGAATATTCTGTGTAGCTTAAGTGCCATATATATTTTTATAACTTACTACTACTATATATATATATATATATATATATATATATATATATATATATTTTATATCAGAATAATGAGATGAATTGAATCACAGATTATTGAATCTTGTGGTGTCAAGTCTTACAAAATATTTTTGGGAGGTAATATTTTTACATAAGACAATCCCAGCCAAATAAAAATTGCTCAATATACTAGATCGAACAAAATATATTTTATAGTTTTTTATATTTAAATTTCATTTAGAAAAATATAATTTTTCAAAACAAAAATTTATTATTAAAACAAAGAATACAATTCAAATTAATTTCCTTAATCCATGGATTTTCGATGTAGGCTAATCTAAGTCAATTAGAAAAATATTAAATCTGGTTTGATATAATTTTTCCATTCAGAAAATATATCAATGATTAAATCTTTTTAAGGGACATAGATAAAGAAAATAATGGCTGAAACAAAAAAAGGATATGAGATTTTGGTATCCAAATGGAATAGTAATCCTTGAATAGAATGGGATGGGATGATGTTATTAGATTCCAAATTGGTTGAAGAAATCTAAAGCTAAATTGTGTTCGATATAGTATCCAGAGTAATTGGCAATGATCCTTTGGGAATGGAGAATTATAGATTTATTCTGCCTCATTTTTTTGGTGGTGCAAGATCCATAGAAAATATCTGTAGAAAGACGTTCTCCTTTATAAAGTAAAATTCAATCATTTAAAATGAATATTCTAATTAGATAAATATTCTTTAAAAAAAAAAAATATTTATAAAGTTGGGTAATTGGCACACTAACAGCCATATTCATATTCACAATAGAAAAATGACAGCTTACTAATCCACTGGTTATGTGTATGTGATCGACGACAAAAAGTCAACTAATTTACATATTGCTTTGCAAAAGGATATCTCATTAATTAACTATTTTCTCTTATTGTTTTCATATTCGATGATCGTTTTCATTTTAATATAATGTAGTTTTATTTACAATTTAGTGAGGCGGGGATACTCAGCCTTGCCTGGTAGTAAAATACGCTTAACTATATTTTAATTCATGTAGATTTCGTATTTATCATTACAGAGCCAATTCTCTATTGAATATCATATTGTACCTAATATATAGTACTGATTTAAAAGTAAAAAAAAAAAAAATGAGTTGGGTGTCATTAGCTAGAATCAAAATTAAAACATTTAGTGCTCCAACTACGTTCCCTACCATTTGAGCTATCACCAGATAGACAAGAAAGATTTAAAATCAAACCATTTTTTTTTTTTTTACAAAGGAGTCACCATTATTTCAAGTTATGAATGAATTTACACAAAAGTAATAGAAATATGTTGGCAACTTGAAATGAACATTTTGCATTTCAACTTGCTGACATATTTCTGTACGTGTTATTTATTCATCCAAACAAAGATTTTACTCGTTATTAACCATCCTTGGTGTATGATTACTATTTCCTGTTAATTTCAGTGTTATGTGACAAGTAGTTTAAAAGTTTATCGGTTGAATATTTATCCACACACACACACACATACATACATACATTTACTGTTTTATTTCTATAGAATTTTTTTTTATTTGTGGATAAACACTTTGCATTTCGGTTGGAAATAGTCTTTCCAGTCCTGTTGATACATTTCTATGGTTGCAATTATTGTTGCTCACGATTTATAATCGCTCAAATTACAATATAGGAAAAAAAATTGCACACTGTTAACTTCAAAATGAATAATATAAAAGGAGTTACTTAAGCTTCACCCTGTCTGAAAAACACAGACTATAAGAAACTCTGCTTCAGGTTTATTTATTTATTTTTTTTATAAAATAGAAAAAAAACCCCCAAGTGTTCAGATTTTATATTCTCAATAGCAGAACTTGCTTGTAGTCTAGCAGAGTAATCAACTGTAGGTGTCATGAGGTGTTTCAACTGATCATTTGCTGTGTAATGGATTCAATAGCAGGATGTCTCAATCACAAGTTTGGACTTATTTCTCCAAGAGTGACCATCAATAAAAGTATCAAGAAATGTTTTGTCATTATATTTCTGAATTTTTGTGATGAGGATTGGTTATTCGTATTATTTGAAATCTTTGGACTACTTTTCACAACGTTTTAGTTGATGTAACTTCTGACCTTCTTCTGAATGGTATTAGTATGCATAAATCAAATAAAACTGATGGGATTTGAACTCGTACTGTTGATTCTATAGTGCATGTTGGTATCCACTATGCCATAGCATTCAAGAAAATGTTTAGTAGAGGAAATAAAATATTAGAGGGCAATAAATGATGCCTCAAAATGTCAAGCCGAATAAAATTTCTGGTGTTTGAGAATTTTTTTTAGGTCAGTTATTTATGTGAATATTTATTGCCTCTGATTCTCTCTCTCTCTCTCTTTCACACAAGGGGCATTCCAAAAGTAATGCCTCCTATTTTTTATTCCACCTGAACGAATCAGAGAAGATTGCAAATTGCATTTTTATGATGACTGAACTTAGGCATTCATGATCTGAAAGTTTCATTTCTCTGTCGCAGATATTGACAGTGTGAGACTTTAAGAAAGCAATCTTTGTCATGGACATGTGTCAAAAGCAGAGACGTGCCACTGAATTCCTGGTAAAATTGCATTGAGAATGGTGGTGACTATGTAGAACAATAAATTCTGGAGCACAAAAGGTTGCTTCTCTCACTCTTTCTCTTTTTTCCTCTCCAGCTATAGGTTAAATAACTTTTTTGGTTTATAATGCACCATTCTAGTTTTTTTTTTAATTATCTTATTACCTTTCACTGTAGAGAGAGAGAGAGAGAGAGAGAGAGAGAGAGAGAGAGAGAGAGAGAGAGAGAGAGATGAGCAAGGAGAGGATCAAAGAACATACAGTGAGAGATGAGATTGAAAGTTAGTAAGAGATGGTTGAGGAGTTATTAGCAAATTATTACAAACTTAGAACAATTAAAAATGGAAATTTTTTTCAAAAATAACTCTCAAAACTAAAGAATATTTTAACATGTATTTTGTGTGGTTAAAAATATATGGCAAAAGCCTCAGGGAAATAAATGTTGATTAATTCAACTTAATATAATAATAAATATATATAATGTATTATTTTTGTTTATCTCTATTCATAAAGTTAGGCATGTGTATATATTTCGATGTATAGAATTTATTCCAAGATTAATTGTCCAATCATTTATGAATTTTAGAACAAAACTGTCAGGCATAAGGGTAGGTAATGTCGGCAATATTTAATTTAATTTAGTTTTATGCAAAAGGGATCACAAGGGTGTGAAAACTTGCCATTTAAAGGACCAGTTGATAGTGTTGTTTGACAAAGATAGTTGGGGAGGAACAAGTCAGAAGAATCCGAGAGACATCTCTGATTTTTGTGAAATTTTAACTAGTTATTAAACATTAATTAATAAATATTTCTCAGATTCTACTTTCGTAGGAATATTTTAAGGCATATTTATGGGGCATAATATGTGTACAACCTTCCATTTGAAAATGCAAGTATATTAGATTTGCATTAAATTTGATACTCGAAAACCACTACACTAATTTGGTTGGTTATTGGATGTTATGGCATATCACCCCTTGTTTTATGCCCAAACTGTAAATATAGTTTGTATATGAACAGTTTCTAAAATAATTAGTTTTGTAAGCATATGTTTTGTAAATAGTCTATAAAAGGTAGATTCTATTTCACCCATAAACAGGATCATGATGGATACTGCTGTAGGTGAAAGTGAACCTGAATGTAATGACAATTGCGGGGGGGGGGGGTGCTCATCACAGGATGCAGTTGTAGGTCATACCCAGGACACCTGGAATTTGTAAATTAGATTCTATGCATAATCAGGTGTAATATTATACCAGAGGAGTGCCAAAATATACCATGATACTCTGAAAAGCTCACGTGGAAAGGGATTTTGAAATAGTAAGTTAAAACAATTGGTGAGAAGTCACATAACAGGTAGCCATATTGGGATTATTGTCCCCCACAGTCAACCAGAGAAGAGAATGAACAGTGAAAACTCTGAGGAATGTAACCGATCGATTGGTAATTGTTGAATTAATTAATATTCACAATATTCCACATTGTAGTTATCGATTTATCCCAATGCAGATTCTAGTTCTAAAGAACAACATAACAATATGGCCGTGCGTAACATGATCAACATGTGGAGTCAAAATTAAGCCAAATGATGGCATAAAATAATAATCAACAGTGACTGTATTGAACGTTGTTTTTAATTAGATTTAGAGACTTTTTTCTTTTATATGAGCTATCACCATATCTAACTTGAGAGAGGGAAAAAGAGAAATAAAAGTAATTGGTTACCCATAGACGAAACTCCGAATAAAAGAAGAGCATAAAATAACAAGAAAATTTTTTTCATTGTTTAGTTTAGATAAAGTGATTTCAGAACAATAGTCCTTGACCTATACAATAATCATTTATTGATTGTAATTAAATATTTATGTGCAATCCACAAATTTATGGGTTAAGACAAATTTCTAAAACTAAATCTATTAACCAACAGAGCTATTTTTCTAATCTAACATATAAATTGTGCTGGATTTTCAAAGTCTCTAACAACAATTAGTCTAACTTATTAATACTTGATTCAGACCAGCCTATATTTTTGTCTTTCCTTTCACTATATGTTATTGACACAAATATATTTTATTTCACGTCATTATTTTTCTGAAAATACTTTGAAAGAAGTATTTTCAGAAAAATAATGACGTGAAATAAAATATACTTTTAGAATGGAGACATTTTCCTTTACTTACTGAAATAGATTAAATAGTAGTTAATTGCATGGAATTACATTAAGATTTTTTCCTTAAATTATTCAACACTAAAATACCTATATTTATTAAATTATGTGACTTCAAACATGTTTTATTTGTTTTGTTTTTATGACATATCAACCATTTTCAGATTATTTAATGTGGAATCCAGTAATATTGTGAAAAGTTTTTATGTTTCAAGTTATATATATATATGTTCAAATATTTATTCATGGTGTTTGGTTTGGTTATTTTTACAGAGGAAAATTGATTTTGCTCTGACTTTGCAGAACATGATTGAGTTTTGCAAAGAGAAAGGAAAAAGTAGTAACATTAATGTTTGGTGCATTTAAGTCAGGATGCTGATAGCTTCAGATAGCCTGATCTGGTAACAGCACATTAATTATACATTATCATTTCTTGTGTGCTCGAAACTGATTAGCGTTAAGTACTGAAACAAACTACTGAAATAATTTAATTTCCCAAATTTTAATTACAAAATTAAAGTCAAAATTAATTCCTTTTACTCTCGGACAACACTAGATAGGTACAGCTGGTAGGGTAATATAATTTTGGATGTTGAACATTTTCAGATGGAATTAGATGAATTCAGAAATAATGATAAAACAGGAATTAAAGCATTTGTGGGAAGTATTGGCGGAAATATTAACAAAATTTAATCTGCTTATTAATAGCATATTAATACTGTAACTGTCCTGCACAATGTTTTTTAAAGTATCAAAATAGTTAAATGGTTAAAATAGAAATGACCAAAGAGACACTCCTAAGTCAACAGAGTATAACTTTTGCCTGTTTTTAACCGAGAGAAAAGTCTAGTAACATAAATAATACAATCGAAGTATCATTTTTGTAGTATCAATCTACATCAAGTTAGAAAAACGTGTGAAGAACTACCAAGTTTCCCTTTGTACAAACCCTGTTTCTACTCAACACCTTGACAAAAAAATCATTGACAAAGCATAATAAAAAACGTAGACAGTTAATTCCTTTATTGAAGACTGCTGGGGTGTGATGGTGGTGGTGGTGGAGGCGGTGTGCACACACCCTGAGTGCAAGGAAGAAATAGAGCAATGAGTCTTAGATGTTGAGATGAGGGTGTGGTGTATAAAGGAAATAGCTAATTATGTAAGGTTAAAAAGAATTCGTTGATGAAATTCGTTGGGTCAGGTACGTTTTTAAACAGGGCTGTGAAGTTGGCAGTCCAAATGGATTTTAGGACATCTCTGTGGATTCAACGTTTGTGTTTATTTGTTTTTAATGAGCGAAATCTAGATACCCTAATTAAAAAAGTAAGAGAAAACACGAATATAGAGTTAGTAACCCAAATTCTTAACTTTGACAACCTGAAACTTAGGTTTTGGGTATGACTACAGAGTGCATTTGACGGCAAGTCCTAAATTTGTGAAGTGTGAAGTTACTCCTTAGATAGCACTACTCCCAAATCCATTCTGATCCAACACTAAACAGTTTTTGACACACTTGAAGAAGGCATTGCTTTTACCCCATCCTACCACCCACTTTGTCATATTTAACGGGATTTGCAAACTAATTTTTATTTTGTTATTCAAGGTCTGTCCTAAACTCAATGGGTGACCTATCAGGCCACATCTTTTTCTAGCATATAAGATATGCTACAGCATTTGTATTTGGCCATTCACCCCAGATTATACTCAAGACCTGACCGTTTTTCTTAATATTTAATTAACTAAAAAAAAAAAAAAAAGATTAGGATAGTAGTCCGAATAATACAAATAAAAAAAAAAGTTTCCTTTGCTGAAATTTTTAAAAACATGCAGTATTATCTTAACAGTTTTATAAATTATTTAAAAATATTACTCTCTTATTTTTTTAATGATTTATAGTTCATATTTATTTAATGGAAAAGAAATGAACATAAGGACTAAATTATGAAATTTTCAGTAAATAAAAAAAAAACTGAAATTTTCAGTAAATCAAAAAAACTGAAATTTTTCAGTAAATGAAAAAACCTTAAAATAAGTTTCAATTGGATTCTTTTTTTAATGCACTAATTTCTAAAACTAGGAATTTTACAGACTCAACTAGTATAAATGCAAATCAATAATTAGCAAAAAAAAAAAAAAAAAAAAAAAAATAGGCAGATGATCCCTGAACTAGAAATAATAGTTGATAGAAAAACAATGCAAAAATTCAAATGAAAGAAATCTTGATACTTATTAAGAACATAATCCAACTTCACGTTTGCATTTTGCAGCATGGTTGCTTAAGTAGTCAGAAAAAGCCGTTGCAAAAAGTGCCAGATAAAATTAAAGTGTTGACAACTAAACTCTCAAGCAAGAAAATAGTCACTGTAAGTGTTAGTATATGAAAGAAACAAAAATTTAAGAAAAGCATGTAAAAGTCTTTTTCAGTAAAAGTTTTCAAATAAACCATTTTTTACATCGGAAATATGAAAACAATCATGAAAGAAAACAAATATTTTTTTTCAGTTTCAAGAAAGGTTTTTACAACGAAAACATTGAAAAAATATAAAAAATTAATTTTTCTTTTTTAACTTTTTTTTGTTTTTGCTTAGTCTTTTTTGTTTTTGCTTAGTCTAAACAAAATAACTTGCAAATAATTTTTTATGACAAAAGCATTGAAACCATTGTAAAAAATGATTTATTTTTTCTTTTTCAATTGCTAAATCTTTTTTGGGGGGAAAGGGATTTCCTTTTTTACTTCAAAACGTTTTCTGTTAATATTTGTTTCTTTAAATCTTTAGAGAGAGGAGGGGGCTTTTTTACTTTACACAGCATGCTGTAATTCTTTTCCGATTTAAAAACATTTTCTTGTTGCAATGACTTTCACGATTTCATTGAAACTTGTTTACTGACAGCTGATTGGTTAATTGCATCAGCATCTTCTGGCTGCTTAACATAACTTGCCGGAAGATGCTGATGCAAAGTTAAATTCTGGATAAGTACCAAATTCCTTTGTTGTTATTGGCATTGGCTTTAAAGGTGAGAATTATATCCAGTTTGAAGAAGTCTTTCTCTTGCATAATACCTGTCCTGTTGCACAAAAGAGCAAAGGCAGGTTTAACTATTACTCTAATATCCTTACACGTTAGAAGTGCAAAAATATTATGATTAATTTTACTATTTATTAACCAGCCCTAACTGTTACAAAATGCTGACCTTTCATTGAAAGTAACTTTGTGTCAAACTTGATGTCTTCATGGGGAATCACATAAAAAATTTTGACAAAACATTTTGAAGTAGAAACAAAGTAAAAAATAAATGTAATGGTACAAAAATCTTACTGTTAACATTAGTATAAAAAAATAGGACTTGTGTAGAAATATTGGATTTGTTCTACTTACTTCTGCATCTTCTTCTCCCATGACTTTTTCAATCAAGAGAAAAGAAAGGATTCCTGCCAATACCCATTTGCCAATCCACATAAAATCTTCTGAAAAATATCAAACATAAATATATAAAAAATAAGAAAATGCATTTTTGCTTTTTGTAGTTTTTGTGTATTTGAAAAGTGACAGAGTCAATAGTTGCAGAACTAAAGTACAAGCATGATTTTCAGATTATTTTTATTTTTTGAATATTTTTAATCATACATATTTTATACATATATCTATGGATGTGTGTGTGTGTCTGAGTGTATAAGAGTGTTGGACTTGCACAGTTGGTGGTGGCTAATATGCAGGATTCGAAAAGCGAGGTTGATGTATTTGCCATTTGCTGCATTTAGCCATATGAAACATGTGTATGTGAATAACGACATCTCTCTTTCTCTCATTATATATATATATATATATATATATATATATATATATATATATATATATATATAATAGCAGAGGTACCTATGGTTGCCAGAGAATGAAAATCATCTTTATATATTAAAAGATGAAAGCAAAGCATTACCCTGTAAGTTTATATTCTTAAAATTTAAAAATATAAAGGCTAAAATAGTTTTTACACAATCTTATCACTCAAATCATTTCTTATGACAAATTTTATCACAAATTGCCCCAAATCAAGCAATCAGATTGAATAATAATTACCACTATTGGATTCCTCATAAAATCATGCTCCAAAAACATTGTGCTGAATTTTGGTACAGGGCTTAGTTATGAATAGAATAAAATAAAAAATTGCTTTTGCTGTTTATGGCATGTCGCTTTTCAGAAGACATTTATTTTCATCTGATTTATTCAGTTCTCATCTCATCACTAATTTGGATCCTAACCACCCTAGATAAATCGGAAGTAAATTTGAATAGTTTAATACAATTCCTTGAAAAAAATTAAGCTTTATTAAAGAACAATTTTTTTAATGTATATATATATATATATATATATATATATATATATATATATATATATATATATATATATATGCAGGTCCACTCCAAGACAAAGGCACTCGTCCAAACTAGAGTAAGAGAGCTGAAGAACAAATGGTGGATGGCGAAGGCCCTGGAAATCTAGAGACTAAGGAGACATGAGGGTTTCTTTAATGCCACCAAAGCTGTGTATGAGCTCAGTTATCATGGCCTAAGCCCTCTTCAATCCAAGGGCAGACAAACATTGCTGAAGGACAGTGTGGGTATCAGTTGCAGATGGCAAGAACACTTCCAGGAGCTCCTAAATCAAAACACCACAGTTGAGCTGGAAACTATCAACCAGATCCCTCAGTATCCTGCCATGGAACATTTGGGTACCCCCCCCCCCCAACAGAAAAGAAGATCCAGGATGCCATCAGGAAACTGAGCAACAACAAGGCCTCTGGGCCAGATGGGATTCCTGGAGAAATCCTCAAGCAAGGCGAACCAAAACTTTATTGCCACATCCATAGCCTCCTGAGATAAGGGATAAGGAGGAAATACCGGCAGAACTCAGGGATGCTTGATCATCACAATCTTCAAGAGGGGAGATAAAGTGGACTGTGGCAACTACAGAGGTATCTCCCTCCTGTCCACAAAAGGCAAAGTACTAACCCGTATATTGGCCGACCGCTTACTACCACTGTCAGAAAATATCCGACCAGAATCGCAGTGTGGCTTTCGTCCTGCCAGAGGAACCTCTGATATGATTTTTACAGCTCGTCAACTGCAGAAGAAATGTTGGGAGCAACATCTTCTGTTGTACATGGCGTTCATTTACCTCACAAAGGTTTTCGACTGTGAACAAAATTGCCCTCTGGTGTGTCCTCTCCAAGATTGGATGTCCAGACAAGTATCTAAAAATCTTAAGACTTCTTCATGATGACATGACAGCAGTTGTTGTTGGCAATGGCAGCTTGGAAACATCGCTCTTAAAAATTGACACTGGTGTCAAGCAGGGCTGCATCATTGCCCCAACTACATCTCCACCATCCTTCACTTCACTAGCCAGAACCTACCTGACAGAATCAAACTCATGTGCAGGACGGATGGCAGACTCTTTAACGTCAGCAGGTTTCGGGTAACAAGTAAGGTCCTCCCATCGTTCATGGAGCTTCAATATGCAGATGACAATGTGCTGGTTGCTTACTCAGAAGCGGTTCTCCAGAGCATCTTGGATGCCTACCGTCTCCTGGGACTTGACCTTAACATTAAAAAGACCAAGATCTTTCACCAACCAGCTCCTGGCACACATCTGAACTTTAAAAACTTTTCATTATGATTTTCTATGTTTATTGTATTTAGCAAATTAGGTATAAACCATTATAATATTTGCTAATATTTTCTTTGAGGAGATGGGAAGACATCGAAAACTTATAGTTAAGGAGATATTCTTATTGAAATATATTCTTTGTCTTGCACATAATAAAAATTCTAGATTTGAAATTTAACCATTTCACATCATAAAATTTAAATTACTAAATTATCACCTCCCCCATATATATATGCATATATATATATGCATATATATATATATATATATGCATATATATATATGCATATATATATATATATGCATATATATATATATATATATATATATATGCATATATATATATATATATGCATATATATATATATATATATATATATATATATGCATATATATATATATATATATGCATATATATATATATATATATATGCATATATATATATATATATGCATATATATATATATATATATGCATATATATATATATATATGCATATATATATATATATATGCATATATATATATATATATATGCATATATATATATATATATGCATATATATATATATATATGCATATATATATATATATATATGCATATATATATATATATATATATGCATATATATATATATATATATGCATATATATATATATATATATATATGCATATATATATATATATATATATATATATATGCATATATATATATATATATATATGCATATATATATATATATATATATATGCATATATATATATATATATATATATATATATGCATATATATATATATATATATATATATGCATATATATATATATATATATATGCATATATATATATATATATGCATATATATATATATATATATATATATATATGCATATATATATATATATATATATATGCATATATATATATATATATATATATATATATATATATATGCATATATATATATATATATATATGCATATATGTATATATATATATATATGCATATATGTATATATATATATATATATATATATATGCATATATGTATATATATATATATATATGCATATATGTATATATATATATGTATATATATATGCATATATGTATATATATATATGCATATATGTATATGCATATATATATATCTCTTGTATATATGCATATATGTATATGCATATATATATGCATATATGTATGTATATATATATATGCATATATGTATATATATATGCATATATATATGCATATATGTATATATATATGCATATATGTATATATATATGCATATATGTATATATACATATATATATGCATATATGTACATATATATGCATATATATGTATACATATATATATGTATATATATGTATATATGCATATATATATGTATATATATATGTATATGTATATATATGTATATGTATATATGCATATATATATGTATATATATATGTATATATATATATAAATATATATATGTATATATATATGTATATATATATATATATATAGATATGTATATATATGTGTATATATATGTATATATGTGTATATATATATGTATATATATATGTATAAACATATATATGTATATATATATGTATATATATATGTATAAATATATATATGTATATATATATATATATATATATATATTGTGACATAATTCTTAAATTGTATTATGTATTTAAATGAAAATTTAAAAATTTAATTCAAGGTCGACGAAAAATATATATATGTATATATATATGTATAAATATATATATGTATATATATGTATAAATATATATATATATATGTATATATATATGTATAAATATATATATATATATGTATATATATATGTATAAATATATATATATATATATATATATATATATATATATATATATATTGTGACATAATTCTTAAATTGTATTATGTATTTAAATGAAAATTTAAAAATTTAATTCAAGGTCGGCGAAAAATGTATCGTTTTTTTGTCGTTCTTTATTTTTTTTGCCAGGGCAAAATGAACATGGAAAAAAAGAGAGAGTATAGAAGAGATAAAGAGAGAGAGGTGAGAAAGATGTTCAGTGGGTGAATCAGCAAGCAGGGTTACCGGGTCACATGCCGAGCCGATGTAAAAAAATCTTCACCCAACGACAGAGAACAAAACAGATAATGTCGACCCCCCCTCCCCATTAACAGCGAAAGAAATGAGCTAATGCCGACCGTAAAATGGTGAGGAACATGGTGCACCAAAAGATATACAGCAGAGAATAACTGAAACAGTGGATGAATAATACATAAGGAATATATCGCATGTTACAAACGGTCGTTCGAAGTGAATAAAATGGTGGCTAACCCTCACGTACAAAAGAAAAAAAAAAGGAAAGGAAAAATAAAAACTGTAAGTCCTCTCTGCATACCTCTCTCTTGTATATAAAGTTGGAAAGTTCATTTTACCATTGTTTTGTTTGTATTAATGTATTTTTTTATATCGATATATTTCTCATTGACGTTTTCAAATAGTAGATTAAGATACCCCTTCCACATCCACGTAATTTGTTTTTTTTATTTTACTTAATCCCATTCCCCCCCCCTCCCTACCATAGTTTAATTTTTATAATAAAGTTAACTTTGAAGCGTTATCATTTGTGTTCGTGTCTTCTTTATTTTCATACGTTGTTCGTTCGTCTGTTGTACATTTTCCGGGTTTTGAAAGAGTCTCCCCCTTCTTTCTGTTTGAGCAAGATGTACTGAACCCAGAGGGCACTTTGTTTCATTGTTCATTTGCATTTCATAAATGTTTTATTATTTTTTTTGTTTGCATTCGCAATTATATATATATATATATATATATATATATATATATATATATATGGCTGTATAGACTGGTTTCCTAGAAACCCGCGTGATTATTAAAGAGTCCTCAGTGGAGGACAAAACAGGTATATAGTCTGCTTATTATACAAACACTATTGGTTATATGTGCATACATGTTTCAGTGGAATCCCAATTCAAAGAGACCACTTCATCAGACTTAAAAAAGGGCGATATTGAAACGAGAGTCAAGATTAATATTCGTTTTTTTTTTTTTTAAAATATATTCAGGTGTGGTTTATGCTCTGAAAAAAGTGGGGTGTATACTTTGTGAATGTGAGTAGTAAATGTTTTGGAAGGAGGTTTGGTGAAGAAAGAGGGGTGAAAGAAGAAGGGGGAAGTATGATCTCATGTGGTCAAGCTGTCGCAGTTGGGAGATATTGGTAGACCAATAAACAACCGCCAGGTTAAAATAATACCAATACCTCCTCATTGCAAAAGTTTGACCACACATGATCGTACTTCTCCTCTCTTCCTTCACCCCACTTCTACCCCTATTTCCTTTCTTCAGTGACAACTTTAATGCTAAAATAAAAGTACATTAGGATTCTTGACTGAGACTGTTGCTTTTCATTTGTGTTTTAAAAGCATTGCCCAGAGAGTTTTGTACGAGTTGTCCAGAAGAGATGCTCAGTGTTGATGATTTAGTACTTGCTTGTGAAGCAATGGATGATTTGCATGCAATGAAAATAAAACTCTGGGAGTCACTTTTACTAAGACCAAAGTGATGATCAATATTTGTAGTATTGGAAAGTTCCACCCCTCCAAAAAAAAAAAGAAGCAAAGTTTCTCTGCTCAATTTGTGAAAAAGGAGTCCGGTATAATTCAATCTTTTATGGTACTTGAAACCATTGGGTACACAAGAATTGGAGTGGAATTACTAGTAGGTCGAGAGAGGATAACCAATTTGTCTGCAAGAAGTATTAGACAATGGTAATGGATGAAAACTCAGATATGGACAAAGTATATCTGGATGCTACAACTATTGAGATAGTTGAAAAGTTTTGTTATGTGGGTGATACTATTGAAGAATAGGATGGAACAGGGATTGGTGTGATTGCATGAGTTAGGAGTTGATGGAGTAAGTTAAGGGAACTTTTGTCATTACTAATCTGCAGAGAATTACCACTACTGACCAAAGGAAGAGTTTATCAAGCATGTGTATGCAGTGTGAAGATATATGAAAGTGAAAACTAATTGGTGAGTATTGAGGACATACGTTGCATGAAGGGAAATGATATGAGAATGAAATGACAAATATTTCATGCGAGTCTTAAAGACAAGCTTAAGTTCTGATGACATCTGAGGGAAATTAAATGTGGACAGTATAGTGAGATGTGTGTAGAACAAAAGACTGATGATACGATCATGTTGAAAGAATGGATGAGAGTTTATAGGTCAGTAGGTGTAGAATAGTTAAGGTAGCATGTCCAGTTGATAGGGGAAGGTAAACAAGTATGAGAGAAAGTAATAAAAATGGACTGGAGAGAAAGAGGGATAAATAGAAACCTGGCCAGAGATTGCTTGGTTTGGAAATTAATTTCTTAAAATTGTCCAACACATGCCATCATATAAAACTGACATTAAACTGAATATAACAATGATGATGAAAGTCTTGAAAAACAATGAGAGTAGCTGCACATGTAACTGTGAGGCAAGGGTTGCGCAATTCTCCACCACACCTCTCCTGAATCGACACTGCTAAATCCAGTAGCAAGGAGAAGTGCTAAACGACTGGAAACAATGCTGGGATAAGCGGAGAGCACATACAGTATCTGGAATTCTCAAATGATCACCCATTTTAGTACTGACCAGGCTCAACGTTGCTTCTAAACCAAGAAAAAGTAAAACAAAAATTCAGAAATATATCTTAGAGCTGCAAATGAAAGACTGCTCCATTCCCAAGAACTAACACATCTATTGTTATAAATAAAACTAGAAAACGTCTAAAAAGAATTACTTTACAGGTCTTATAGGTTATATTATATAATGTTCATGTTCTGGCAGGACTATTCAGTCAATTTCACTAATATCCTTAACAAAGGTATGAATCAGACAAAAGAAGAGGAAAAGAGGGATTGATAAATATGCTCTTTCAGTGGTCAGATATAAAAAAAGGCGAATCGAGGAAGTGAACTTCAGAGTACTGCCTTTTACATTTATGACTTTGTGACTTAATAAACCCAATGTTTAAGCACCTCGTTGTCACATGATCTGGTATTTCATATATTAAGAAAAGAAAAAACCAGCAGCATAGCAGGTACATTTTGTTTATCTTTTTGTTTTCTTTAGAAAACAACTTTAATTTTTCCTCATTTCAAATTTCATTGTATTAGGATTTTTAATTGCAAATTCTGCAGAAATGTAAAATTTATCAGCAGATTTAATGTTTCTAAGTAGGAAAACTTACAAACTGAAAATAGTTAATATGAAGAAAGTAATTTTCAACTTACCAGATGTATTAACATGGTTCCAGGCTTCTGGTAAAAGATGCAAGAAAACATCTCCCAACAAACCACCAACTGCGAAACTAAGGAACAACTTGAGTTGACTGTATCCATCTGGAAATAGATTGGAAACGTAAAAAAGACAATTAGGGAAAAGTATAAAATAGGGAAAAGAAAAACTAACATTTTTCTTACAATCGATAAACAAAAATGGTCACAATTTTATGCAAGTTTTTAGGAGAGTTCCAAATGGGCATTTTTCTCTCTCAATGAATAGTGACAGCCATAAACATACATTCTCATCAGATGTATCCAAAAAGCCATTGAGAAAATGAAGAATAAATCCAAGAAAGAATGGAAATCTGGCAGTATTACTAAAAAGAATAATAAAAGTCAAGCAGTACTAGAACTTGCTGTCAGTTCATATCCTATTATCATTTTAATAATAATAATAATAATAATAATAATAATAATAATAATAATAATAATAATAACTAGAAAATTCTGGGAAAATTCTACAGTTATAGCCTTGACTTTTTGTATATTGTTGTAATGCTTAAAACTATTTCCATTTTATGAACGACCACTTTGAGCGTAGACCCCACAATATCATTGTCTCAGTTTATTCAAGCTAAAAGATATATATTTATGGAAGTAATCTTATTTCTGTAGTTTCAGAATATATCTAGTTATGAAAATCAATCTCCAATGGTAAAATTACGATGGTAAATAGCTGTTGCAATAATACAAAATGTTTTTCAATCGTTATCAAGAGAGTCAGAGAATGATAGAACTTTGAGAAGACTTGTCATTCAGAACACCACTTATTACCAGTGAACAATCATTGATATCGACTAATGTTAAAACTGCTAGTGAGTAAAAAGAAATCCGATTTTCAAATTGGTTTTAAACCTCAGAGGTCAGGAATTTAAGTCTAGATTTTTTGTATTTACACATCTTAAGTTTATTTTGTACAGACTCAATATTTTTTCATCTAATTCTCCAATTGTGAAATTTTTTTCTTAACAAACCCCAAAATTGGGTGTGAAATCTTTTTCAGTTGACTTTCAAGTAAAGAAATTAGCTAAAAAAATTATTTGAGTTGGCTCAAACAACAAAAAAAAAAACCCAACTTAGTTGAAGAGTCAGCAATTTTTGCAGAATTCAGGAGTCAATGTAATTTTAACCACTTCTGTGAAAAACGGGCACTTTTAGTTTATGAGTTTATTATTTTATCATTTTTATTTCTGAATCTCGTCCATAATGATAAGCTGAAAAGGAATTATCTTGCATGTCTTTTTTTTTAGTTTATTTCAATAGCCCTTCATGTGCTTTTTTTTATTTAAATTAAAAACATTTCTACGTTTTTATTTATATTATTGTGTTTTTTAGAAGACTGTTTTGCAATGTTAATCAAAAGAGAATGCTAGAAATTTGAAAAGATTTCTCACTATTGTAGGTGAAAAAATAATTCTATAAATAAATCATGCAAAACGAAATTAAAGCTATTGTCTTTGAGAAAATAACGGATGTTCTTGTGCTTCACAGACTTAAACATTACAACAGAAAACAGTGTCATACATTTCTTTATATTATCTATGAGGATAGAATATAAAAAAAAAAGTATGTGTAAAATCCTTTGAGGGTTAATAAAATTTTTATGGCAGTCAGCTTTAGTTAACCATAATTACAATAAACTTTATACCCATTCTACATGCAAAAATGTCATCGGATGCAAATAAAACAATCTGATCAAGAACGTTTCTAAAATTATTTGAAAACATTAAAAATCTATCAAATATTTATCAAATATATTCTTTTAAACACTGGCAATTATTGTCTTATTTAAAACTTTTGAAATTTATCATGAATGGTTAGCATTATAATCAGTTACATACATACCAGCAAGACCCGTGTCCGGTGTTGCCCAGAGAAAGTTAGGGAACTAAGAAACTCCTGCTGCTATCCATGAAGGCAATGTTGTTTTAAGTTAATTATTTTTTTTTTACTACGTTTGCATAAAACTAAATTAAACTAAGTATAACCCACATTACGAATACTTTAAAAAGTTCATAACTTAATCATTAGTTTAGAATGGATAAAATCCTGCAAGTAAAAATATATTAATCAAATATTCATCTACGTAAAATGTGATATATTCAGTAGTCGTGCGAGATAGCCCAGAGAAAGAGGTTTAAGCTTCTTATTATGAAGTCTGAATTCCGAAACTTGCTAGATTCAGCCATTCTGATGAGTCGTAGATGACGAAACACGTGTCAGTGGATAATACACACACACACACACACACACGTATATATACATATGTATACACACATATATACGTACATATATGTATACATATATATATATATATTTATATACACATATATATTTATATATTCATATATATATATAAACACACATATTTTCCTATATATATATATATATATATATATATATATATATATATATACACACTCATATGTATGTATATACATATATATACATATACACATTTATATGTATATACATATACACATTTATATGTATTTATATGCATATATATACATATATGCATATACATACATGCATACAATATATATATCATAATTTAATAATTTAAATTTTATGATGTGAAACGGTTAAATTTCAAATCTAGAATTTTTATTATATGCAAGACAAAGAATACATTTTAATAAGTATATTTACTTAACCTATAGGTTTTCGATGTTTACCCATCTCCTCAGAGGGAAAAATATTAGCAAATATTATAATGGTTTATACCTAATTTGCTAAATGTAATAAACATAGAAAATCATAATTAAAAGTTTTTAAATCATAGAGTAAGAGATCCCATCCGTATCGTAATTCTTCCAATGCACAAGGTAACAATCCGAAGTTGGCATGATTCCTTGGTTTTTCCTTTGGTTAGATGAGATATCCGGTAAATATTTTATTATATCAATCCGGTGAAGATGTTTTTTTAATAAGCATATAATTTTATAGTTTTTTAATATATAAGTTTCATAATGCACTCCAAAGTGTAATTACAATTTGTGAATAAAAGCACAATTTCCGGAGACAGATAAAACAAAATGAAATAGATGAAAGAAAAGAAAAGAATTGCTTAACAACGCCAAGCAAAATAGACATTAAAAAAGTTAGATGCAGCTTTAGTGATTAAAATTATGTTCATGCATCATATTTATAAATCAGCACAAGTGAAAAAAATTATCCAACTGAATGCTTATTCTAAAATTTGAAAAGGTGGTAGTGGGAGAATCGAATTTGAATGGATGAAGAAAAAAAAAAGAAACGAAAAAGGAAAAGGGAGACATAGAAACAGAGGCGGGGGGGGGGGGAAGAAAAAGAAAAAGAAAAAATATATAGCAACGAAACCTATTAAGGCCCAGACAGATTTATATATATATATATATATATATATATATATATATATATATATATATATATATATATATATATATATATATGTGTGTGTGTGTGTGTGCATGCAGAAATAACATATATTTGCAAGTTATAATAATAATAATAATAATAATAATAATAATAATAATAATAATAATAATAATAATAATAATAATTTTTTGCGGCTATCAAAGTCACCATTTCCTTATTATTAATCCTGTATGGCTGCTTGAAATTTTAATTTTCCAAACTTAATTTAAATAGAATTAAAATAAACTTGTACGGTTTTTAAAATGGTTTAAAATGATAACTATAATTTTTTTAGAAAATATAATCCACAAAATTATCTTGTCAGATTTTAGAATTTAGCATCACATTGATTTTACCTAATTATTTTGTCTTTTATTCCCTTTTAGTATGTTGTTTAGAATACAAAAACGTACTTGGCTTTTGTTTGTGTAAAAAAATCGAGTTTGGAGGATTGTTAAGGTAAAAATTTTAAATAATGCATAAAAAAAAAAAAAAAATCTTTGCAACTTAAAATATGACTTCTCTCTTACATTATTTGAGTAATGACTGAGCATATTATTTTATCTCTTCTCTTTACATTTTGTGAACATGTTGCATGTTTTTGTGCATGTTTACTTTTTTATTAATTTTTTTTTCTTTTCAATAAATTAATTAATATATAATTATATAATTAATATATAATATATAATTAATATTTACTAAAAACTTTGTACCTCATTGCACTCTGTGCTTAAGGTCAGAAGAGAGAGAACCAGAGAGATCTTGGTCATTACCGGCCTTTGAGGTGTTGCCATGCATGAAATCAAAAGGAAGCAATCCATCCAAACTGAAGACAGTAGTAAAATATATTTCTTTGTTTATGAAAATAAGAAGCAGACAACAACCAATGTTTTCAATGCAAGTTAATTAAATTACAAAAATTTTCGATGAGAAAGTTATTACTCCAAATTTGTAGAAGAAACATGTATAAAAATGAAGCTAAAAATTAAAATTTTCTTAGTACCTTTATAATAAAATAGAATTATCATCTAAGATTGTTACATTTTATCATATTTCAACTTTTAAAAACATTTCAATGAAAAAAGCAACCATGAAAATTCTACATGATCCTACAAGTACATAAGTTAAAATCGAAAGCTTTCTTCATTTTTAAGAGAAGAAAATTAGAATTCAGAAAATAGTCCTAATTATTTTTTTGGATTTTAATGATCAACCAAATAGTGAAGCAAATATAGGAAAGGTTTAAAACCTCACTTCTTATAGCAAGGGTAGCAGTGCACAGGACTCTTCTTTGCTTCCAATAAACATTTACAGTGGTTGTAAGCAGTTTTACCATTGGTTTCAGAATATCTACATCTCCTACTGTTACATAAATTAAAAAATTGGTTTTAAGTTATGCAAAGAAAAATATTTTTTATTTTAATTTTTTCTTTGATGATCAACGAAATAGTCTATAAAATATAGGGAAAGTTCAAAACTTGATGAAAACTATCATCCTACAATAAAGGTGATGCTGTGTCTGTTTAGTTGCATCTTCCCTCTCATAGACTGGATGATTCAATACAAGAGATTACATACACTGAAAATAGATATCTATGCAATGTGTTTATTGCAAGATATTTCTGCTCTTGAAACTGTTTTATGCCTTTTGATGATAAACTACTTGGTCCTGCCCTTAACTGCCTGTTCATAGACATGTATTTTCTTCTCTAAATTTATTTACACTTCTGTACTTTATCGAACAGAACAATCTCTTGTATCCAACAATGAAGACCTATAAACATGATTCGTATTTGCTTGTGCATTCATCGCAGTTGTTTGTAAAGTTACAAGTAAATAAACAAAAGCGTTTCTGGTTTTATGGAAGAACCTTTGTTAGTGAAACTCGATAGTACATGATAACAAGCCCGCCTTAAAAAATATATACATTTCAAATCACTAAAAAAAACTTGGTTGTGCAGTCTTCATACAACTTAGCAATTTCTTAGGTGTAATAATACATACATATGCTAACTTGCCCTGTTGAATTGTTGTATAGTCTTTAGGTTAGGTCATTTTTTGTTGCTGGTGATGACTGTCTAATGGCTACTTCTTAAAAATAAAGGAAACTGGTTGAATTAACTGACAATTGCTTTCATGGACAAAGCACACTAAGTCGTTAATTTCAATTAACATTTTGTTCTTTTAACCATCATTTAATAATCACCTAAGCATGTTAAGAGCTATAGCTTCCATTTTCTTTAACGTTTAAACCTCATTTTATTGACACATACCAATTTGTGTCTCCCACAAAAACGTCCCTTAATGTCATTAAGGACTCGTATCTACTTTACTTCCGCCTCTCTATTCCTATATATGCCAAATATAATTTGTTGAACGTTTGAAAGTTAATTTCCTCTTACTGTGTCCTTGACTGAACTCAACACCACACAAATGTATAACAGGAGGAATAGATATGTATACAATAAATGAATAGTGCAACACGATTCAATTATACTTGTAATTCTATGAATCAAAGCAAAAACAGAAGTCAATATTGGACAATTCATAAATTATGTATCAATTTGATTGACATAAGAATTATTGTCTGATCACGGAAGTTAAGTGGTGTTGAACCTAGTTAATACTTAGATGAGTATCCATCTCGTAATATTAAATTCTGGAAACAAGCACTCCACCTAGATATATAAATTGGTACAGCATTCCTCAAAGTATAACCAACATTAGATCACTTGTATGAAAATGCTATAAATTTAAGAAATTGTATCAAACCAAACAGTTAAAATCAACTGGGTGATCATTATCAAAGTGGACATCATGTTAATGCAAGAATTAGAAGTAAGCACACAAAAGTTTCATATAATAAAACATTACAAAATATTTACAATCATGTAAATCTTTTGTGTAAATCAAACAAATATTACTATAGTAAAGTAAAGTCGTTTTTTCTCTGTCACTTTGACTATTATAGACTTTGAATCAAAATGCTCATATGATAATCTGATTCATTCCAATTATCTTAAACTTGCATGAATGTTTCCAGAAACTATACATTCACCTCTTCTTTCCATATTACCTACATTTATTCTGATTTACCGGACTCACTTAAAAAAACTGTTCAAAATTAGCAAGCTCATATAGATATATCTTTCTATATGCAATTTATACTCCTTGAGATAGTAGCTACAAAATTCTCATTTAAACAACTCGATAGTGCAATACTAGAGCTATAAATGTGTCTTTAAAAATACCACTTTACGAGAAACAGGCATTGAGATGGTTGCTTATGTTTAAACCACTAGGCTTTTATTGGTAACAATGTGTGTACAGCTGTTTTGGCAAAATGTTGGCATACCTGTACATAATAGTTCATTAAGCCTAACGTTTTGAAAATGAGCAACAATATGTATGTCTGTTTCTTGTAAAGTGACATACACATACACTGAGCAAAGAAAAACTCAATTCAAAATCATAATTTTAATTTATTTTTTAATTATAATTTAGGCGAATACTTAGATTTTCATTATTATTATCTTACATATGTTTCACTATGATGATGGAAAATATTGTCCTTGTACCATCATACAGCGCATTGGAGATAAACAGATATCAGTAAAAAAAGCAAAAACAAAACAACAAAGAGTTCAAAGGCAGAATAAAAAGGATATTTAAGAAAGATATGCTTCGAATCTGGAAGCATATCTTCATTGAGCTTGTCATTTGTAATAATTTGAACTATATAAGGAATATATATCTACATTTTTTTCTATATAAACTCACTATGTATACATATATAAAAACTAAAATTTAAAAAGTAGTTCCTAGGGACGAATACAGAGTTATGTCCCTTTTGTAAAGGGAAGCCATTTCAAAATAATTCTGATTTAAACAAAAGTATTTTCTGGAAAGAAGTAAATCGAACTATATCTGATATTTCTAACCAACAGCTGCAACGATTCACAAGAAAAGGTGAACACCAGGATTAAATATTGAATTTGTAGAAAAAACAATTGATGATAAAGAAATGATAAAGATACAGATTTTATTTTATATCAAACTAGCCTTGGTGCCCGGCATTGCCCGGGTGTTTGGAGGTGTGTGTTTAGCAAAAAAAAAAAAAAAGTGGTAATAGGCAGACAGGCTCGAACCCGTAACGTGAAGGTGAAAAAGAAAGTGGAGTTTTTTTTTTTTTTTACACAGTGATCACCACTTATCAAGGCCCGGAAGCCACTCAGGGATAAGGGTTATTGCAAGTACATTACATTAGTGTGGAGATTTGATGAAGTGTTTATTTAAGGGGGCGGTTCATTAGGAATTTGTTAACATTGGACTTGAAGACATCCAAGTTGTAGTCCGGTGGGAAGCAGGCAGACGGAACAGAGTTCCACAGGCGTGCAGTTCTAAGAAAGAAGCTTTGTTCATGGAATCCGTGTTTTGATTTAGGCACAGATATAGAGTGGGGGAAATTTTTCACAGTGGATTCAGCTAGACGGGTGTTTTTCGTGAAAGATTGGCGAGTGGGGACCAGAGATTGGAGTTCAGACGAGCACCTGCCATGAAAATAACGATAAAACAAGGATAGGCTCGCAACGTCTCTTCTGTGGGAGAGAGGTTGCAGAGCAGAGAAAAGGGCATCCCCCACTAAGCCACGAAGTCTATTTTGTACTCTGTCAAGGCATGATAGGCTGTTTTTGGCCGCTCCTGCCCAGATATGGCAACAGTATTCCATCCTTGGACGTACTTGGCTTTTATATAGATAGAGAATTGCATCAGTAGTGAGATATCTTCTGGAGCGGTAGAAGGATCCCACCATCTTTCCAGCGACCTTGGCAACAGACTTGATGTACGTGTTCCATTTCAGATCAGGAGTAAAGGTCAAACCCAGAAGCTTGTCAAAACACGGGGCCTCACCCAGACGAGAGCCATCCATCACAATTGATGCTAGCTGGGGATCAGAGCGTTGATGATGTAAGGATAGGAGTTTGGTTTTGGATGCATTAAAGGTAATCAGCCACATCTTCCCCCACTGAACCACGCGCTCGAGATCAGAGGAGAGAGAGAATCCGAGAGAACTTTGTCATTTACAGCCTTTGATGTGTTGCCGGAGATGGTCGTGTCATCAGCATAGATGTCAACGAATGATTTAAGTATGTGTTTAGGGAGGTCATTGATGTAGATCAGGAAGAGAGTTGGGCCCAGGATTGACCCCTGAGGGACTCCAGCATTTATATTGCAGGCCTCTGATTTTTGTCCATCTACCACTACTCTTATGAACCTATCGGAGAGAAATGATTTAATGATTGAGAAAACATTTCCAGTTATACCGTAGCTGGAAATCTTGTGAAGTAGACCCTTATGCCATACCTTGTCGAAGGCCTTTGATATGTCAAGAGCAATTGCCCTAGAAAGGAAGCCTTTGTTAAGAGATTCACTAATCCTGTGGGATATAACCGTCAGCACATCTGCGGTAGATCTTGCAGAGCGGAAACCATATTGTGTGTCACTAAGAAGGTTATTCCTGTTGAGGTGGTTGACTATTTCTCTATTTAATATGGATTCCAGCAACTTACTCATAACACACAGGAGACTTATTGGTCTGTACTGAGAGGGAGATGACTTATCACCTGAATTCTTATATACAGGGCAAACTGATGAGGTCTTCCAGGGGGTCGGAAAGCATTTCTCCTTAAGGCAGTGCTTAAATAGTTTCGTAAGTATGGGAGCAAGTTCTGGTTGAATCTTTTTTAACACTATAATTGGGATGCCATCAGGGCCAGTTGCTTTACTAGAATCAAGGTTCTTGATTAGCTTGGCGACCTCATGCACGGATATTTGTATGTTACCTAGCTTGTTCTGTGTTATAGGAGGAAATATGGGGAGTTGATGGCCTTCGTCGCATAGGGTAGAATTAGCTGCAAAGTTCTTTGCAAATAGTTTGGCCTTGTCTGACGCTGACGAGATGACCTCTGGTCCATTGATAATGGTTGGGATAGAACGCACACTTCTGTTCAGGATCCTATTTGTTATTTGCCAAAACTGGTGGGATCCAAGCCGCTGATCAGCTACCTTGGATTTAACAGACTGGGCATATAGCTCTCTTGCATTTTTTATTACTCTTTTACAGTGGTTGCTGGCAGTCCTGAAAGCAGCTTTAGTCTCAGTGCATCTATTACGTTGGTAGCTATGGAAAAAGTGATTTCTGTGCGCGATAGCAGCAGCACATTCTGGGGAGAACCATGGCTGGCTGTTAGGTTTTTGTTGGAATTTTTTAGATGGTATGAATTGGTCTATGTCTACAATTAATCATTCGGTCAGATCTGATACTATAGAGGACACTTCCTTTTTAAACATGGAGTGCAGAGGTAAATCAGATATGAATGTACGGAAGCTATACCAGTCAGCCATAGAGTATCGGTATACAGTACGGTGGAGGGGTACATCTGGGGGCTTCTTACATTTCGTTTTTATCTTAACTGATACGACAGAGTGGTCGGAGGATCCTAGAGGAGAATGAACGGAACATGAACATAGCTAAGGGGAAGTTGATAGAAAAAGGTCTAAGAGGCTTGCATATTGACCGGGTGTATCGGGCACACGGGTGGGTTCGCGAACAATCTGAGTGAGGTCATAAGCAATGGCAAAATCATGACAAAACCTCCCCTCATCATCTGTCTTATTTGAATGGGTCAGTCATTCCACGTTATGGACGTTGAAGTCACCACAGATGTGGATGTTAGCCGAGGGATGTGAAGACAGTATGTGGTCTATTTTCTCAGATATGCTCTTAAAGATAGTAGGGCCTATAGAGGGCAAATATAAATGCAGTGGTGTTAGCAAGTGCAACCCTGAAGCACATATAGGGTAAATTAGGATCTTCTCTAGAGATATCCCTGCCACACGAGAAGCTATACTTAATGTAGGCACATATTCCATGCCCATGGCGATCTTGGGTGTCAGATTTAGCTGTTAAATTGGAGTATCCGTTAATTATGAACTCATCTAGGGAAGTGGTCGGCCCTATTCCAGTTTCACTTAGAAATAATATGTCCGGTTTCATCTCCTGTAATTGGGTTTCAACCTCTGGAAGGTTGGAACGTAGACCCCTGATGTTGGAGAAGGAGACCTGGTAGTAGGGGTCTACGTTGGAAGATGGGGTTGATAGTTGGCAGGCAGACTCGTGAAGGAGAACAAAAATGTGAAAAAAAAAAAAGTCTTTGCTGTTGCACCCATCGCCAAACTGGAAATGACGTAGGTTTAAATTAAGGCTAGACAATCAAAAAGAGGCGATAACTTTTGAAAATATCGGTGAAAAAAGCGACCTCTCCCTGTAGAAAAAGTGCCCAGTTGAGGGTTAAGGAATTAATGTTTTGGCAAATTTTTCAATATTTGTCATCGGAAGGGTTGAGCTTCAAAAGGATACTGATCTTGTGAAAATCCGTCGCCTCTGTTGAAAGTTTTAGGCAGACATACATACATTTAAACAGACAGGTGAGATTTATATAATAAACTAGCGGGGGTACCCGGCGCTACCCGGGTGTCTGGAGGTGTGTGTGTGCTCTTAAATAAAAAAAAAAAGTTTTGGTAGGTAATTAGGATCGAACTGAAGCCCTGAGGTGAAGTTGGAAAAAAAAACCTGACACGTTAACCGTTCGGCCAGCAAGAAAGAGTAAGTGAAAGACGTTTGAATTTATTTAAGTAGAATTGACAGGTGCCCGCTTAATGAGGTCAAATAGAAGTCACGGAGTTAAGATTTATGATGACGTAAGCAATGGCTATTCAGCAGTTAACATTTTCTGCGGGACAGTTTTTAATGAGGTGAAAACCCAACTTTGGGGAGGAAAAGCAGCTCCCCCATTTATTAGGGAAGTGTTGTCCAAATGAAAGCAATTGTCTGATATGACCGTGAAAAGCCGACATTGACCAAACGTTTACATTGCTTTCTGGAGACCAACCAGCCAATTTGAATCCAGTTTCACTTTTTTTATACCGAATAACAAAAGAAACATGCAGCGATCTAAAAATCTGGAAAAAATAGCATTTAAAAGTCGGGCAAATTAAATACATGTGTGACCCCCATTGTTAAGCCGTACATATTACCATCTAGACGGCATATAAAAAGTTTTAAGAAGGAGTGAGCCGACCGAGAAGCCTGGCGAAAAAAAGCTTTTGGCAGACATACACAAAAATGCACACACACACACACACACACACACACACACACACACACACACACACACATTTTCGCTTTTATATATATAGATAAATAAAATTTTTGACGGGACAACTTTTGATGACATTAGTTTACAAATTCTTTATTTTATGTGATAAAAGAACATTTGAGTGTGATGCCTCAAACTTTTTGATAAAGGTCTCTTGCTCTTACTTTTTGAAGATTCAGAAGATATCTTGATATATTATAAAATGTATGAAGTTTATTATTTTCTATTCTCCTAGGAAATTAAGCTAATATATCATGCTTTTCACCCATGAAATTGTGAATAAAATTCACAAAACTTTTTGTAATTTAACCATATTTGGTACAAACAAACATTAACCTTTGACTTGTCCACCAAGTTTCAGCCACGAATGTTCAACAACCTCTAATGATAAACACATCTGGATACCATGCACAAAACTGTCAATAACTCTGACATTCTTCTTTTAATATCGCACTGATCTCGACTATGATGGTCTTCAGTTCATGAATAATCTAGTGATTATTTTGATAAATATCTTTAAGATAAATATTTTAGGTTTAAGGCCAGGTGAGTGTGAAGCCCATTCAGAATCACACTTTTTACTGATGAGACGATCACCAAAGTACTCATCATATCAGTGAATGGCAATAAAACAAAGACTGTTGGATGCTCATGAGAGATACTTGGTTGAAAAATCAAGTATAGCGTGAAGTTTTTATCTGCACCAAATATGGCTGTATTGCAGAAAGGAGTGTGAATTTTGTTGACGGTTCAATTGGTGACACTGTTGGGGTCAACCTGTACCAGCGTTCTTTGAATAAAACGCATGTCAATCCAAATGTGATTGATGATGGAAATCAGAAAGAAATGTAAATTATGAAATACGTTTGGTTTGATTTGTTTTAGGACATGTCAAGCCTTTTTGTGGTTAATTCCAAAAATCAACATATGTTGTGAATGATTAATTGCAGAGTGAGTAAGAGAGAGAGAGAGAGAGAGAGAGAGAGAGAGGGAGAGAGAGAGAGAGAGAGAGAGAGGGGGGGGGGAAATAGGAGGAGTGAGAGCGAGGGACAGAAAGAGAAGAGAAAGGACGCTATACACATCATTTTAATATTACAGCCATTGCTAATTACTGAATTTTGCATAATCATGTAAAGCAACTAATTTTACATGATTAATGCTCGCAATTTTGTAATTATTTCTTTTTACATTTCTATGCAAACAAATATAGAAAGAAACTAATGTAGTTATTTGCTTTAAATTTATTTTTATATTTACTTATCTCTCATTTTTTATTTCTTAATACACAAAAAAATCAAAAGAATGTTTTACATTTTTAGTAATAAATGACTGGGATCGTTGATTTCCTAAGAAAATAATTAGTCTAGTTGGTATATTTTAACATACTTTAATTTCTAAAAAAACTGCAGCAATTCATACGGAGTTAAGCCACATTGCTAAAGTGAGAATGGGTGAATAAAAAAAATAGTAGAGAAATTGGAAGGAGATAGAGATGAAGATGAAAGCAATAAACATAATAAAACGAGGTTACAAAGGGTTTAGAATCTTTGAAATTATGCGAAGATGGAGAAAATGGGGGGGGGGGGAAAGACAAGAGTTTGCCAAAATTGTAAACAGAACTAAAGAACATTTGAAATGGAAATTGGTTTTCCCATCTATAATATAAAAGAAAAAAACATTTGTATGTATGCCTTACTAAAACTTGAAAAATACTCAACAAACCTCTCTAAAGTTTTTATTTAATCGGCATAACCTTTGAAAAATAATCTCTAAAATTTAGAAAAATAAAAAGATCAATTCTTTGTGGGTGAAATGGCCATTTATATCATTTAATGTTATCAAGAATTAAACATATTTTTTGCTATTATCATGTCAAGGAAAGTAAATTTAATGTTTTTCACAAAGTTATTTCCCCTTATACTAACTCGAGTTATGTATGTGTGTATGTCCAGTGAGAGGAATGAGTTGGGTGAAAAAGAAAGACAGAGTGATGAGAGAGAGGGGAGAAAGAGAGAAAGATAGAAGTTATGTTACACTTTTTCCCGGGAAATGTCAGATAGGCTTGCTTGTATATCATAATAAATCTTGAGGTTTTATTAAATTCGGTTTATACAGATCATCTATTAAGATCAATAACTGCATTAGAAGAGCAACATTTCTTTTAGGTTACTGGACTAATAGTTTGTTGAGTTAATATGGTTGCATTGATACATTCATTGTAGAACGTCTTGGAAGTAAAATGAAGCACACACTTTAAATCAAATCAAGGAAAATATAAAACAGTTTTGAGTTAATTATTTCATTGCTGGAACTGAAAACTAAAAATGTTCCTGTTCAAATGGAAGTCTGTAACTCATGCTGATTTTAGCAGTAAACTTACACACACACACACGAGCATAGACAAGCATAGACACACAACAATATACATATTAACATTGTGCACAATATCATTTTAATATCATTGCACAATCACCGCTGTTTTTCTAAATAACATGCACATATGTGCATACACAGACTAATGCACATACATGTTAATATTTATAAACACACATATATACACACACGCGCGCACACACACACACACACATATATATATATATATATATATATATATAAACATAAATACATACAAACACACACACATATGCACACACATATATACCCACATTTATAAACATACATATGCACACACACACACACATATATATATAGCATCTCTTCTTTTCAAAAGAAATAAAATGAAGAATATGATTACAAAGCAAAGAATTGACAACCGAAATCTTTCAAAGAAATGGATCAAACTCTAACAGAACATTCTGGTCGGTATTTTTTTTTAGCCAACAAATAATAACATAACAAAATAAGACATTCAAACGATGAAAAATTGCCAAAATTTGCAAAACTTGATTTCATGTTGATTTGGAAATGATAGAGATGTGGGGAAAAAAAGAGCAAAAAAAAAAAAAAAAAAAAAAAAAAATTCTAGCTTCCGTGGACATTCCATGAATACAGATTATATATGTCTTCAAAGCAGATCAAATTACAATTATTTCACATCTTTCCAACAGCTGACATGAGGTTTCCCTTGAACCTTACATTAGGCACGCTTGATTCCACGGAAAGAGAAGTAAAATTAAGACTGAATGAAAGAAGTACAATCATTATACAAGAGAGAAAAAGCGAGGTCAAAATGTCCACATGAAAATAAGCACATATTAACCTTTTTGAAAATATAAAGATTCCATACATGGATATTAACTGAATTGCACCAATAGTAAAAAATTCTTTGAATAATAAAACGATAAAAAAAAGAAGAAAAAAAAAAAAAAAAATGGAAATAAGATTGTATAAGGCAGGAATATATGCAAGAGAACCCCCCCCCCCGCAATAAATAACATCTATAATAACATTTATTTGTTATTATGATTTTTTGATTATTTGTAATATTTGGATGCTTTGAACAACAGTCTTCATCTTGTGTTATTTTCACAACGTTTCGATTGATGTAACCTCCCACCTTCAATATTCAAGATGAGAACAGTAGTTCAAATAATCCAATTCATTTTGTAATTTACAGGGTGGAATAATAAAATTGTCGCCTTAGAAAACACAACGATTCCATTTCCATTTGATGAAAACCGATTTTCTTTTTCATTTTGTTGCAGACCATCTACTAGTTGGATAGTTGTGTACGAATTCCAAGAGCAATAGGAGCCCTCTATCATGTCTGAAAGTGACACAATGTTCAACGAGCGAGATCAGAGATGCGCCACTGTATAATTCATGCTCTCTACCAATCCAAGTTATGACAACAGAACATTGCCAGAACCCTCAAAATGCATTGCTGGATTGTCACAAATAACAAAGATCTGTCTAGGGTGATGAAACAAAGTTTGGTGATTCTCTGGTGCAATCAGGTGGCCGCTGGCAGACCCTGGGTGTGGTAGCAGGACTTGGTGCCAGCCCATAAGTCCCAAAAGACCCAGACTGGGCTTCAGAAGGAGTGCTATGACTTTGTACCCTTCTCTCACTAGCCCCACTCCTCCCCCGACCTGAACCGTTTATTATTTCACCATTTGGCCATTTGAACATCACCAACATGGCTATCTCACAACACCAAAGCTGGCTTGATCGCCGCCATCTGCCAAGTATTCGCTGAGCTCTTGCTGGTGCTTGTGGAAAAGGTATGCTCCCAGTTCCAGACCCGTCTCAAGGTGGTCATTGGAGCTGAAGATGGCTACATTGAATAGATGTCAGCTCTACTACATAATCAAGTTACCTGAATTGATTTTTTAATAAAAGTTTAAAAATAAAGCTGTAGTGTTGTTTTATTTAGGGCGACACTTTTGTTGTTTCACCCTGTATCATCTCTGAAATCTAGAAAAAGATTTTCGATGCACAGCAATGGGTCGCATATATACTTAGGAAGCAGCAGTTCTTCCGCGTCTGTTAGAAACATTGCTCATAGAATGCAAAGACTAAAGGAGAAAATAGAGGAGGGGGAGCAGTCTTGACCCCCCCCCCACACACACACAGTTTGTCAGTTTGAGAAGCTGTTGGTGAATGCTATCACGTATATTGAATTTTAAATTAAAAACAATTCTCATCGCATACACTTTTTAAATGGAAATTGAGAAACAAGGCATGAAGCCATTTGATGTAAGGAGCTAACAAGAACAAAGAATCATTATCACAAAGACAAGAGATCTCGATTGACCTTAGTTCAGAAAAGATAGATCGAGGGTATAAGTAGGAGGAAAACAGTCAACATGAAAGAAGCTACTGGAATAGAACCTCATGTACTTTTTAAAATTATGCCGACGATTAACATTCAATAATAAGGTGGGCCAGAATGGTTGGAAGCAAACAGATTTATCTCAGTTTAAAATGAATTGTTTCCTAATCCAGTTTTCATGAATTTTCTTCTGAAATTTCCGAAGTTCTCTCTATCAGTTTCAGTGCATAGACTATCTAATATTTATTAATTCTATGTTTATTATTCAGTTGTTTTTTATTTTGATAAAATGCAAATACATACAACAACTGATAGTACGAATCCGTCCAGGAATGGGTATTCGTATAAGAATTAATTTTTAGACGAATCATTTTTAAGACTTAATTGTACAGATGTTTTGTTGTCTGCTTCTTTATTGGAGAGTCAAAAAAAAAAATCAGACATTACTAACAAGTGTAAAGTTATTATTTGATTGCATCAGAAAATTTATACATTACTGCAGACTAACTTTCTACAATCACCGAATTTGTAAATGAAAAAGGCAAAATAAATAAATAAAAGAGAACCCTAATCAGCTGCATATATATTCAAATCCGAAATAAGATTGACTGCGAATATAAGAAGAAAAAAATTATTTGTAAATTTCTTTTTTTAAACGTGAAGAGAAAAAAAGTTTTGCCAAAAGTGAAAACAGACTTAAGGATAATCAACCCCCAGACATACATTGCGAAAACAAAACAAACAAAACAAAAAAGCCTTACTCTGTTGATACCCCCCCCCAATCCAGAGTGCTCCTGGATTTTACCCACATTAAAACCTGACCTTGTATTTAACTCCTCGTATGGGGAGGGAAGTAAACAGGGACAGCAAGTACCAAATTCTTTTGACAGACTTTAATGAATTTAAGAATCAATAAGCTGAGTTTTTGTATTAAAAACTGACCTTGTGTCTAACTCTGCTCTCGTGGGGAAGCAAATAAAGAAAGACATCTTAAAAATAACCATTCTTGTTTGCAAAAAGCAAAGATACTGGCTATAAGACAAATAGTGCAACACACATGCACGGATTTATATGGCTATGTGATTTAGACGAGAGCTTCGTGGATGATTTAGTAATTCTGTCAGAAATCAGACACTGTAGAATTGGTTGAAGCATTGGGCAGATGTCAAAGAGGCGCAGACTATAACAATCCTACACAAATATTCATGAAAAGCAGGTAGACTGGAATCTCTCGTACAAGAATTTTAGAAACTATCTTAAAAGAAAGGAACGTAAACAAATGCGAATCTTCACACCAAAGATTCTTGTGAAAGGAGCTAAAAACCAAAACGAAACATTCATTACTATGATACTAACCAGGTGTTGGAGTTTAGAAAGTCGAGGTCAGAGTAAATTCATTGCTTCTCGAAGTCAGAGCTAAGAAATATGCATTTATTTAAAGAATTATGAATTTTCATTAGAAAAACTACTAAGTTGACAAACCAAAAAATAAAATATAATTTTCTTTCACTAAAACCTAGCTAATAAATGTGTTTTCATAAGGCTTTTTTTCGATATATTTTTATTACACAAAATACATGTTTAAATACGAATATTTCTTGCGTTTAGAATTGAATTATGGTTTAAAAACCCATTATGATTTTCTAATAATTAGCCGTAATTTGTGATTTACTACCAAGTAACCCATCTCTAAGTACATTTCTGTCTATTACTCTCATCCTCTCTTACTGAATGATATTTGACCTGTTGCTCATATTTTATAATATTCATCACTGTTGTTTCTGCGACACATTCTCTTTTGTTTTCCTTTTCTATTAACAGTTTTATTGTAAATAATAAGGAATATTACTACAACTATTTAACCTATAGATGAGAGAGAGAGAGAGAGAGAGAGAGAGAGAGAGAGAGAGAGAGAGAGAGGTGTGTGTGTGTATATATATATTTTTTTTTTTTACATAGGCATCACCCCTTATCAAGGCCAGGAGGTCACTCGAGGATAAGGGTTAAAGAGTGTACAGTAGAAATTGGACAATATAGTAACCGTTAGTAATGGAGATTCGGTAAATTTGTTAACTTATATGGAACGGCTCATCAAAAACTTGTTTACGTTAGACTTGAAGACAACCATATTGTAGTCAGCTGGAAAGCAGAAAAACGGAAGACAATTCCATAGGCGTGCAGTTCTATGAAAGAAGCTTTGCTCATGGAATCTATGTTTAGGTTTAGGCACAGATAAAGAATGGGGGAAACTAGTGATAGTGTTTTCTGCTAGATGGGTGTTTCTTGTGAAAGTTTGACGAGGGGGGGGATCATAGAATGGTGCTCAGCCGAGCACCTACCATGAAAATAACGATAAAGCAGAGACAAACTAGCAACATCTCTTCTGTGAGAAAGAGGTTGCAGGGAAGAGAAAAGGACATCCCCCACAAGGCTATGAAGTCTATCTTGAACTCTATCAAGGCAGGATAAGTCCTTTCTAGCAGCTCCTGCCCAGATGTGGCAACAGTACTCCATCCTTGGATGTACCTGGCTCTTATATAGATAGAGAATTGCATCAGCAGTGAGATATCTACTGGATCGATAGAAGGATCCCACCATTTTTCCAGCGGCCTTGGCAACGGATTTCATGTATGTGTTCCATTTAAGATTAGGAGTAAAAGTCAAGCCCAGAAGCTTGTCAAAACATGAGGCCTCCCCAAGACGAGAGCCATTCATTTCAATTGATGCCAGATAGGGATCAGAGCGTTGATGATGTAAAGATAAAAGCTTAGTTTTAGATGCATTAAAAGTAACAAGTCACATCTTTCCCCATTGTACCACTTGCTCAAGATCAGAGGAGAGATAATCAGAGAGAACGTGGTCGTTTACGGTCTTAGATGTGCTACCATAGATAGTAGTGTCATCAGCATAGATGTCTACGAATGATGTAAGAATGTGATTTGGAAGATCATTAATATAGATCAGGAAGAGAGTTGGGCCCAGGATGAATCCCTGAGGGACTCCAGCATTAATACTAAGAGCTTCTGATTTCTGTCCATCAACCACTACTCTTATGAACCTATCAGAGAGAAATGATTTAATAACTGAGAAGACATTTCCAGCTTTACCGTAGCTGGAAATATATATATATATATATATATATATATATATATATATATATATATATATATATATATATAGAGAGAGAGAGAGAGAGAGAGAGAGAGAACAGAAAAACATAGTTTGGATTTTATCTATTTTAAAAATAAAATTTAACTGGTTTTGCAAACTTACTTTTTTTCCGATTCAAACGATCTTTAGTTAGATTGTTTGAATCGGAGAAAAATAATGGGTGTCCAAACAGGTCACATTCTTTTTTCTAGTATTATATAATATGAGATATAAACCTGTATGTCCCACCAGAAGTTGAATGCCATCATACTATATCAAATCTAATTAAAAACGCAGCAGCATCTATATGTTATAATTAGTTTCTATTCTTAAAAAAATAATAAAATAATAATAATGAAACAATGCAAAAACTAATTAAAATATGTAATATCTTTGTAGCGGATAAGACAAAAACATGCACAATTTTAAATATCTTTCACTTAGCTCTGAATGATGTGATGTCAATCACATGACTATCTCTCACACACAAGAACGTTCGATGTGAAAAGACATTTGTTCGGTATCCTGCTTTTTTGAGCAAGTTCTATCGATCTGACAAAATGTGACATTCTCATATCCTAGGCACTTGGTATTTTTATTTACCTTATTGACACTTCCTATGTATCCATGCACATATACCTTTTCTCACACTTCCTAGCAATAAAACAAATATATATATATATATATATAAATGAACGTGTGTGTGTCTGTGTACATTTCCCTACGCAATAACTCTGTCAATTTTTAGTCTACAGACTCGAAATTTGATATACAGAGTACTGAGTCTGAGAGTACTGTTTGCATGTCTGCCTTAAACTTTCAATAGAGGCGACGAATTTTACCAAGATCAGTATCATTTTAAAGTTCGACCTTTCATACAACAAATATCGAAAAATTAACTAAAAATATTAATATCTCCCCCTTCAACTAGGCACTTTTCTATAGGGGGGGGGGTTACTTTTTTCGCCAATATTTTTTAAAGTTATCCTTTCCTTTAGATTGTCTAGCCTTAATTTAAAAAAAATGTCGCTTCCGGTTTAGCGGTGGTCGTAACAGCATAAACGTTAGGTTTACCCCGTTCTTTTTCTCCTTTGTGGTATGGGTTCGAGCCTGCCTTCCTACTACCACTTTTTTTTTTTGCTCAACATACACATCCAAACACACAGGCAACGCCGGGCTGAAATGCTAGTATATATATAAAAGTGAACGTGTCTGTGTCTGTGTACATTTCCCTACGCAATAACTATCAATTTTTAGTCTACAGACTCGAAATTTTATATACAGAGTACTGAGATTTGGGAAAATCGATGTGATCGGTTTTTGGACAGAAATTTGGCGAGTAAGGGGTCAAAGTTCAACGATTTGACATTTGAGAACTCTACCAAACTCCTCCAACAATTTTGGGTCTACGCACTTGACATTTTAGATATAGGTTCCTTGGACATGGATCTAACTTAAAAACTTGATTTGAACCCAAAACAATAAATTTTAATGGGTCATAATAGGGGTCAAAGTTAAAAAAAAATTAACCTCTGTGGTCTCTTCCAAATTACTCAGACAATTTCTGGTCTAAATATTTGAAATTTTACATAAAGGGTATTCAAAGATAGGGCAAGCTTTTTCATCAGTTTGGGTCGAAAATTTTTAGTTACCAATATATAAATGTATGCATGAATGTCTGTTTGCATGTCTGCCTTAAAATTTCAATAGAGGCGACGAATTTTACCAAGATCAGTATCGCTTTAAAGTTCGACCTTTCATACAACAAATATCGAAAAATTGGCTAAAAACATTAATATTTTCCCCTTCAACTAGGCACTTTTCTACTGGGGTGGGTCACTTTTTTTGCCAATATTTTTGAAAGTTATCCTCTCCTTTAGATAGTCTAAGCTTAATTTTAAAAAATGCCGCTTCCGGTTTGGCGGTGGTCGTAACAGCATAAATGTTAGATTTTACTCTGTTCTTTTCCTCCTTTGCGGTACGGGTTCGAGCCTGCCTTCCTACAATACCTTTTTCTTTTTTTTTGCTCAACATGCACATTCAAACACACGGGCAACGCCAGGCTGAAATGCTAGTATATAATATATACACAATATGTATATATATATATATATATATATATATATACACACAATATGTATATATAATATATATATATATATACACACACACAATATGTATAATATATATATATATATATGTATATATATATATATATATATATATATATATACACACACAATATATATATATATATATATATATATACACAATATGTATATGTAATCTTGTTATTTGATTAAATTGGCTAGGAATAAAGTATAGTATCTGTTCTGATACCACACTTTTCTATACTCGGACAGTAAAGGAGAAAGTCTTCAAAACTTTTCTCTCTGCCCTCCTCCTTTCCAACACACACACACACACACACACACGCACTTAAAATCCAACCTTGAGCCTGCCTGCCTAACTATGTGAGGAGGAAAGTAAAAAGAAATTATTATTTGTAATATTCACACTACTATTCTCATCTTTAGTATTATTTTCACAACCTTTCGGTCGATGAAATCTCCGACCTTCAGGTAAATCTTTCTGTTCAACTTGTGAATCCGCACAGAACTTCGAACGAACAGCATAAACGTTAGGTTTTACCCCATTCTTTTCCTCCTTTGCGGTACGGGTTCGAGCCTGCCTTCCTACAATACCTTTTTCTTTTTTTTTGCTCAACATATACATCCAAACACACGGGCAATG